>NC_057715.1:693871-696376 GCF_004010195.1 Chiloscyllium plagiosum | reverse complement strand
CACAGACTTCCAGGCAGAATATTTTCCTTCTACTACCACTCGCTGTCTTCTGTTGGCCAGCCAATTCTGTATCCAGACAGCTAAGTTCCCCTGAATCCCATTCCTCCTGTCCTTCTGAATGAGCCTACCATGGGGAACCTTATCAAATGCCTTGCTGAAGTCCATATACACCACATCCACAGCTCGACTTTCATCAACTTTTCTAGTCACATCCTCAAAGAACTCGATGATAAGGTTTGTGAGGCATGACCTGCCCCTCACAAAGCCATGTTGACTACATTTAATCAAGCCATGCTCTTCCAGATGGTCATAAATCCTATCCCTCAGAATCCTTTCTAACACCTTGCAGACAACAGACGTGAGACTGACTGGTCTGTAATTGTCGAGGATTTCCCTATTTCCTTTCTTGAAGAGAGGAATTACATTTGCCTCTCTCCAGTCCTCAGGTACGACTCCAGTGAAGAGCGAGGATGCAAAGATCTTCGCAAGTGGCGAAGCAATTGCATTTCTCGTTTCCCAAAGCAGCCGAGGACAAATTTGGGTCTGGGCCTGGCGACTTGTCAATCTTAATGTTTGACAAACTTTTCAGCACATCAGCTTCTTCTATCTCTATCCATTCCAGCATGCACACCTGCTCTTCAAAGGTTTCACTCACTACAAAATTCGTTTCTTTCGTAAAGACAGAAGCAAAAAACTCATTTAGGGCTTCCCCTACCTCCTCAGACTCCACACACAAATTCCCTATGCTATCCCTGATCGGGCCTACTCTTTCTTTGACCATTCTCTGATTCCTCACATACGTGTAAAATGCCTTTGTGTTCTCCCTAATCCGTTCTGCCAAGCCTTTGTCATGCCCCCTCCTGGCTCTCCTCAGACCATTTTTGAGCTCCTCCCTCACCTGCCTGTAATCCTCTAGAGCTGAGCTTGACCGTAGTTTCCTCCACCTTATGTAAGCTACCTTTTTCCTTTTGACGAGGCGCTCCACCGCTCTAGTCATCCAAGGCTCCTTTATCTTACCCCTTCTTGCCTGTCTCAGAGGGACATATTTATTCATTGCTCACAACAACTGTTCCTTAAACAGTCTCCACATGTCTATAGTGCCTTTACCATGGAACAATTGCTCCCAATCCATGCTTCCTAACTCATGTCTAATCGCATCATAGTTTCCTCTTCCCCAATTAAATATCCTCCCATTTTGCGTAATCTTCTCCTTCCCCATAGCTATGTAGAATGTGAGGCAGTTGCGGTCACTATCACCAAAATGCTCTCCCACCACAAGATCTGATACCTGTCCTGGCTTGTTTCCGAGCACCAAGTCTAGAATGGCCTCTCCCCTCGTTGGCCTGTCAACGGACTGAGTTAGGAAACGCTCCTGAACACACCTTACAAAAACAGCTCCATTCAGTGGGCGGCACGGTGGCACAGTGGTTAGCACTGCTGCCTCACAGCGCCTGAGACCTGGGTTCAATTCCCACCTCAGGCGACTGACTGTGTGGAGTTTGCACATTCTCCCCGGGTCTGCGTGGGTTTCCTCCGGGTGCTCCGGTTTCCTCCCACAATCCAAAGATGTGCAGGTCAGGTGAATTGACCATGTTAAATTGCCCGTAGTGTTAGGTAAGGGGTAAATGTAGGGGTATGGGTGGGTTGCGCTTTGACGGGTCGGTGTGGACTTGTTGGACCGAAGGGCCTGTTTCCACACTGTAATGTAATCTAATCTAAATCTAATCAAATCTTCTGCTCGAAGGAGGTTCCAATCAATATTGGGAAAGTTAAAGTCACCCATTATAAAAACCCTACTACGTCCACACTTTTCCAAAATCTGCCGACCTATGCTTTCTTCAATCTCCCTGCTGCTATTGGGGGGGCCTGTAGTAAACCCCTAACGAGGTGACTGCTCCCTTGCTGTTCCTAATTTCCATCCATACTGACTCGGTAGGCAGATCTTCCTCGACAATGGTAACTTCTGTAGCTGTGATACAGCTACACCCCCTCCTCTTTATCCCCCCACCCTATTCTTTTTAAATGTTCTAAACCCTGGAACATCCAGCAACCATTCCTGCCCCTGAGAAACCCATGTCTCTGTTATGGCCACAACATCATAGCACCAGGTACTGATCCATGCTCTAGGTTCATCACTTTTGTTCCTAATACTCCTTGCGTTAAAGCAAACACACTTTAACTGATACCTTGGTTCCTTGCAAGGAAACTCCTTCCCACTAGTTGGTCTCCCTCTTCCTATTGCCTCATCTGCATCAACTCTCACCTCCGGTATACAGCTCAGGTTCCCACCCCCCTGCCATACTAGTTTAAACCCTCCTGAACAACTCGAGCAAACCTTCCACCCAGGACATTGGTCCCCTTCCAGTTCAGATGCAACCCGTCCTTCTTGTACAGGTCCCACCTTCCCCAGAAGGCATCCCAATTATCTACATATCTGAAGCCCTCCCTCCTACACCAGCTGCACAGCCACGTATTAAGCTGCGCCCTCTCCCTGTTCCTCGCCTC
>NC_057715.1:619189-692887 GCF_004010195.1 Chiloscyllium plagiosum | reverse complement strand
GGAATTGGGGGAATGGGATGGCGTTTTTACAGGGGGCAGGATGGGAGGTGGTGTAGTCCAGGTAGCTGTGGGAGTCGGTTGGTTTGTAGTAGATGTCCGTGTTGATTCGGTCGTCTGAGATAGAAACAGAAAGGTCTAGGAAGGGGAGGGAGGAGTTCGAGACTGTCCAGGTGAATTTGAGGTCGGGGTGGAATGTGTTAGTGTAGTGGATGAACTGTTCAACCTCCTCGTGGGAGCACGAGGTAGCGCCGATACAGTCAGATGAACTGTTCAACCTCCTCGTGGGAGCACCTACAGAGACCTATTGTGCAGGCTGTCCACACTCCACTAACAGCTTTTGTTTCATCTTTTGATCTCTCTGCCCATTGGTCTCACTTAGTGTCATAGAGTCATAGAGATGTACAGCACAGAAACAGACCCTTCGGTCCAACCCGTCCATGTCGACCAGATATCCCAACCCAATCTAGTCTCACCTGCCAGCACCCGGCCCATATCCCTCCAAACCCTTCCTATCCAAATGCTTCTTAAATGTTGCAATTGTACCAGCCTCCACCACATCCTCTGGCAGCTCATTCCATATACACACCACTCTCTGTGTGAAAAAGTTGCCCCCTTACGTCTCTTTTATATCTTTCCCCACTCACCCTAAACCTATGCCCTCTCCTTCTGGGCTTCCCTATCCTTGCCCCTCATAATTTTGTAAACCTCTATAAAGTCACTCCTCAGCCTCCGACGGTCCAGGGAAAACAGCCCCAGCCTGTTCAGCCTCTCCCTGTAGCTCAAATCCTCCAACCCTGGCAACATGACTGTAAATCTTTTCTGAAACCTTTCAAGTTTCTCAACATCTTCTAATCAGCCCTTGCCTTTCCAAATACATGTACATCCTGTCCCTCAGGATTCTCTCCAACAACTTGCCCACCATCGAGGTCAGGCTCACTGGTCTATAGTTCCCTGGCTTGTCTTTACCACCATTCTTAAACAGCGGCACCATGTTTGCCAACCTCCAGTCTTCTGGACACCTCATCTGTGACTATCGCTGATACAAATATCTCAGCAAGAGGCCCAGCAATCACTTCTCTAGCTTCCCACAGAGTTCTAGGGTACACCTGATCAGGTCCTGGGGATTTATCCACCTTTACCCATTTCAAGACATCCAGCACTTCCTCCTCTGTAATCTGGATATTTTGCAAGGTGTCACCGTCTATTTCCCTACAGTCAATATCTTCCATATCCTTTTCCACAGTAAATACTGATGCAACATACTCATTTCGTATCTCCCCCATTTTCTACGGCTCCACACAAAGGCCACCTTGCCGATCTTTGAGGGGCCCTATTCTCTTCCTGGTTACCCTTTTGTCCTTAATATATTTGTAAAAATTCTCCTTAATTCTATTTACCAAAGCTATCTCATGTCCCCTTTTTGTCCTCCTGATTTCCCTCTTAAGTATACTCCTACTGCCTTTATACTCTTCCAAAGATTCACTTGATCTATCCTGTCTATACCTTACTAAGCTTCCTTCTTTTTCTTAACCAAACCCTCAATTTCTTTAGTCATCCAGCATTCCCTATACCTACCAACCTTTCCTTTCACCCTAACAGGAATATACTTTCTCTGGATTCTTGTTATCTCATTTTCCAGCCATCCGTTTACCTGCGACCATCTGCCCCCAATCAGCTTGCGAAAGGTCTTGCCTAATGCCATCAAAATTCTCGCAGCATTGCCCTTTGATGTGGAGGGCACTGCTTGTCATTGGCCACTCGGGTGTTTCCTTTCTTTCTGGTGGTGGAAATTGAATAAAGATTTGTGCACCTTGTGTCTTTCACTGTGTCTCACACCTGCACACACACAACATGGGTGCTGGGGGAATAATAATAAGCACTACTACAGTTAGGCGGTAGTGTGGGGGTAAACAAAAATTTTTTAAAAACAGGAGTGTCAGACATTCTAACACTCTGAGGGTTGGCTCTGAGGGAGCTGAATCATTGTCAAAAAAAATTTTTAAATACCATCAAAATTGTCCTTTCTCCAATTTAGAACTTCAACTTTTAGATCTGGTCTATCCTTTTCCATCACTATTTTAAATCTGATAGAATTATGGTTGCTGGCCCCAAAGTGCTCCCCCACTGACACCTCAGTCACCTGCCCTGCCTTATTTCCCAAGAGTAGGTCAGTTTTACACCTTCTATAGTAGGTACATCCACATACTGAATCAGAAAATTGTCTTATACGCACTTAAAAAATTCCTCTCCATCTAAACCTTTAATACTATGGCAGTCCCAGTCTATGTTTGGAAAGTTAAAATCCCCTACCATAACCACCCTATTATTCTTACAGATAGCTGAGATCTCCTTACAAATTTGTTTCTCAATTTTCCTCTGACTATTAGGGGGTCTACAATACAAATCCAATAAGGTGATCATCCCTTTCTTATTTCTCAGTTCCAACCAAATAACTTCCCTGGATGTATTTCTGGGAATACCCTCCCTCAGCACAGCTGTAATGCTAGCCCTTATCAAAAATGCCCCTCCCCCTCCTCTCTTGCCCCCCTTTCTCTATCCTTCCTGTAGCATTTATATCCTGCCAGTCCTGCCCATCCCTGAGCCATGTTTCGGTAATTGCTATGATATCCCAGTCCCATGTTCCTAACCATGCTCTGAGTTCATCTGCCTTCCCTGTTCGGCCTCTTGCATTGAAATAGATGCAGTTTAATTTATTAGTCCTACCTTGTCCCTGCCTGCCCTGACTGTTTGACTCACTTCTGTTCTCAACTGTACCTCAGGATTCTGTTAATCTCTTTCCTCACTATCTCCCTGGGTCCCACCCGCCCCCTCCCCCCCACCTTACTAGTTTAAATCCTCCTGAGTAGCTCTAGCAAATGTCCCTGCCAGTATATTAGTCCCTTCCAATTTAGGTGCAATCCGTCCTTCTTGTACAGGTCACTTCTACCCCAAAAGAGATTCCAATGCTCCAAAAATGGTTCTCTGTAATCTCCCTTCAGAATCTCAACCTTTTCCCTTCCTATGTCGTTGGTTCCAATGTGGACAATGACCTCTTGCTGGCCCCTCTCCCCTGTGAGAACATTCTGCACCCTCTCTGAGACATCGTTGATCCTGGCACCAGGGAAACAACACACCATTCTGCTTTTTCGCCGCTGGCCACAGAAACGTCTGTCTGTATCTCGGACTACAGAATCCCCTAACACAATTGATCTCTTGGAAGCTGACATATTCCTCATTGCATTAGAGCCAGTCTCAATACCAGAAACTTGCTGTTCATGCTACATTCCCCTGAGAATCCATCACCCCCTGCATTTTCCTAAACAGCATACCTGTTTGAAATGGGTATATCCACAAAAAAATCCTGCACTAGCTGCCTACCTCTCTTACCCTTCCTGGAGTTAACCTATCTATGTGACTGTATCTGAGACTTTCTCCTTTCCTATAACTGCCATCCATCAGATACTGTTGTTGTTGCAAATTCCTCATCGCTTCTATCTGTCTCTCCAATCGATCCATTTGATCTGATAAGATTCGCATCCAACAGCATTTATGGCAGAGATAATCCGCAGTAACCCTTAAACTCTCTTTGAACTCCCACATCTGGCAAGAAGTACATATCACTGCAAAGGCCATTTTTGCTCCTTCACAATCTATAGACCCAGAAAATAATACCATCTTATTCCTCTACAAAACACTGCCCCAGGTTAAATTAATAGTTATGGCTTATACTTTAAGTTTAATCAAAAGACATATCTCTAAAAACATATAATCAAGAAGGAACCCACTCTACACACTACTACACCATTTCTGTTGGATACACTTAAAACAACGATTAACTTATCTGATTCTGTGCTGTGAACTTCACCCAAACAGGTTCCTCCAAGATCAGTTGTGAATTTCACTGTTTGTTAATTTTCCCAGATGCACTCCGATGTCCAGCGATACATGGATTCAAACAGTAAAGGCAGTAACTGTGCAGGTTCTCTCTCTCTCTCTCCTGCACTGACCTCACCATGTGCTTCCTTTGTCTGCTCTTCTCCCTTTTAAAACTGCTGTTGTTTTGACTTTTTTTTGCAAAGTTCCAAAACAATGCATCAGCGTATAAAATAGTAATTGCTGCTCCTGGAATTCAAGGAAATCACCTCCAGCACCTAAAGTATCTCAAAAAAAGAGGAGCAGCTCTTACAGCCAGAAATTTTTCCCATCCTGCATCTTGGATTACCCAGAATTCTTCCTATAAACTCTGTGCCTATGCGCTGCTCTCTCACTTCACCTGATAAAGGAGCAACACCAAAAAAGCTTGTGATTTCAAATAAACCTGTTGGACTATAACCTAACGTCATCTGACTTCTGACCTAAAAGTTAGGGGTCAACCTGGTGAAGCTACAAACCAGGACTACTTGTGGCACAAACAGCACATACAACAAATGGTACACAGGACTAAACAACTCCCCAGGCAATGTAACAAATCTAAGCTCAGCAGTCCACCAGAGCCAGTGGTGGATAATTAAACAGCACGCTGGAGGAGGAACAACAAATATTCCGCATTCTCAATGACAAAAGATAAGGCTGGAGCAGTTGCGAACAATCTTCAGCCAAGCTCATTCAGAAAGTAAGGAGTATGGGATACAGGGAAACCTATCTGTCTGGATACAGTAAAAAAATTACACAACACCACGTTATAGTCCAGCAGGTTTATTTGGAAGTATTAGCTGTCTGGATACAGAATTGGCTGGCCCATAGAAGACAAAGGGTGGTAGTAGATGGAAAGTATCAGCCTGGAACTCAGTGACCAGCAGTGTTCCACGGGGATTTGTTCTGGGACCTCTGCTCTTTGTGATTTTTATAAATGACTTGGATGAGGAGGTAGATGGGTGGGTTAGTAAGTTTGCCGATGACATGAAGGTTGGTGGAGTTGTGGATAGTGTGGAGGTCTGTTGTAGATTGCAACGGGACATTGACAGGATGCAGAGCTGGGCTGATAAGTGGCAGATGGAGTTCAAACTGGAAAAGTGGGAAGTCATTGACTTTGGAAGGCCAAATTTGAATGCAGAATACAGGGTTAAAGGCAGGCTTATTGCCAGTATGGAGGAATGGAGGGAACATGGGGTCTATGTTCATAGATTCCTCAAAGTTGCCACCCAAGTTGATAGAGTTGTTAAGAATGTCTATGGTGTGTCAGCTTTCATTAACAGGGCAATTGAGTTTAAGAGCCGTGAGGTTATGCTGTAGCTCTATAAGGCTATAAGACCATAAGACATAGGAGTGGAAGTAAGGCCATTCGGCCCATCGAGTCCACTCCGCCATTTAATCATGGCTGATGGGCGTTTCAACTCTACTTACCCGCATTCTCCCTGTATCCCTTAATTCCATGTGATATCAAGAATTTATCAATCTCTGCCTTGAAGACATTTAGCGTCCCGGCCTCCACTGCACTCTGCGACAATGTATTCCACAGGCCCACCACTCTCTGGCTGAAGAAATGTCTCCGCATTTCTGATCTGAATTTACCCCCTCTAATTCTAAGGCTGTGTCCACGGGTCCTAGTCTCCTTGCCTAACGGAAACAATTTCCTAGCATCCACCCTTTCCAAGCCATGTATTATCTTGTAAGTTTCTATTAGATCTCCCCTTAATTTCTAAACTCCAATGAATATAATCCCAGGATCCTCAGCCGTTCCTCATATGTTAGACCTATCATTCCAGGGATCATCCGTGTGAATCTCCGCTGGACACGCTCCAGTGCCAGTATGTCCTTCCTGAGGTGTGGGGACCAAAACTGGACACAGTACTCCAAATGGGGCCTAACCAGAGCTTTATAAAGTCAAATAAAGCCCTAGTTAGACCACACTTAAATATTGTGTTCAGTTCTGGTTGCCTCATGATAGGAAGGATGTGGAAATTTAGAGAGGGTGCAGAGGAGATTTACCAGGATGCTGCCTGGACTGGCGGGCATGGCTTTTGAAGAAAGGTTGAGGGAACTAGGGCTTTTCCCATTGGAGCGAAAAAGAATGGGAGGTGATTTGATACAGGTGTACAAGATGTTGAGAGGCATAGATAGAATGGACAGCCAGAGACTTTTTCCCAGGGCAGAAATGTCTATCACAAGGAGACATAATTTAAGGTATGGAGGAAGGTTTAGGGGAGATGTCAGAGGTACGTTCTTTACTCAGAGTGGTGGATGCGTGAAATGCACTGCTAGCAGTAGTAGTAAAGTCAGAGACATTAGGGACATTTAAGCAACTCTTGGATAGGCACATGGAAGTTAGTACAATGAAGGGTATGTAGGTTAGTCTGATCTTAGAGTAGGATAAAAGGCCGGCACAACATCGAGGGCTGAAGGCCCTGCACTGCGCAGTATTGTTGTATGTTCAATAATGGTTGGCTGAATGATCCATCTCAGCCTCCTCCAGAAACCTTCAGCATCAATCCTCCACCAATTCGATTCCACACAATATCAAGAAATGGCTGGAGGTACTGAATATTCCAAAGGTTATGGGTCCTGACAATATTCTGGCAATAAATTGAAGACATGTGTAGCCAGGTTGTTCCTATCTCACATGACATCTATCCGGCAATTGTCCTGTGCACAAAAACCTGGACAAATCCAACCATGCAAACTACAGCTAATTAGTTTACTTTCTATAATCTGTAAATTGATGGGAAATGTCACCAACAGTGCTATGGAGTAGCAAATGCAAGAAAATAACCTGATCAGTGACGCTCATTTTGAGGGTTTCACAGGGGCATTCAGCTCATGACCTCATTTTAGATTTGGTGAAACATGAACAAAAGGACTGAATCAGGAATTGAAGTGACAGTGACTACCATTGACATCAAGGCCTAGTTTGACCAACTGTATCAACAAGAAACCCGAGCAAAACTAGAGTAAGGGGTTCAGGACAGAAAACGCACCACTAGTGTAAAGGAAGATGGAGATGGATGTTGTCAGTAATCTCAGCTCTAGGACATCCCTGCAAGAGTTCTTCAGAATAGGCATTTTTCTAATTAACCTGCTCAGTCTTGTTCGCATATATCTCCAGGCCAAGTGGGATTTGAACCCAGGCCTCCTGAATCAGATGTAGGGACACTACCACTATATCACATAAACCCTAGTTCCTCAGTGTAAAGCACAGGCCCAACTATCTTCAGCTTCAAGGTCAACAAACTTCCCTCACAATAAAGTCTGACATGGGAACGTTCCCCGATGGTTGTGAACATGTGCTAATATTGTGCAACTCCTCCATTACTGAAGCTGTCCAAATGTAGGAAGAACTGGATGATAACCAGGTTTGAGTTGACAAGTAGCAAATACACCACACAGGTGCCAGGCAACGACCGTCTACAATGAGAGAGAATCTAGCCATTACCCCTTGACTTTCAATGACATTGCCATCACTGAATCTCCCACCGTCTACATCCTGGGAGTTACCAATGATCCGAAAATAAACTTGACTAGCTATTAAACAGTGTCTACAAGAGCAGGTCAGAGGCTGGAAATCCTGCAGTAGGTTACTCATCTCTTAATTCCCCAAGCCTGCTCACCATCTCTACAAGGCACAAGTCAGGAGTGTAATGGAATACTCCCCACTTCCCTGGATGGGTGCAGCTTCAACAACACTCAAGAAGCTTGACACCATCCAGGACAAAAGGACCCGCCTGACTGATGCCACATCCACAAACACCCACTCCCTCCAGCACCAACACTTAGTAGAAGCAGTGTGTGCCATCTACAAGATGGAGTACAGAAATTTACCAATGTTTCTGAGAACACCCCAAACCCAAAACTAATATCATCCAGAAGTACAGTCTCAAAGATACATAGGAACACCACCTGCAAGTTTCCTTCCAAGCCATTCACCATTCTGACTTGGAAATATATCATCTCTATTTTACTTCAGTGTTGCTGAGTCCAATCCCTAGAACTTAGTATTACGAGAATCAAGGGATATGAGGAGAAAGCAAGAGAATGGGGTTGAGAAACTTATTAGCCATGATTGAATGGTGGAACAGACTCAATGGGCTGAATGGCCTAATTTCTGCTCCTTTGCATCATGGTCCTATAAGACTGAGATGGATTGGTTCTTGAGTAAGTCCCTCCACAATGGATTGTGGGTCTACCTACACGAAATGGACTGCGGTAATTCAAGAATGCAGATCACCTCTACCTTCTCAAGGGACAACTAGTGATGGCTAATAAATGCTGATACAGCCAGTGGTGCTCATGTCCCACTAATGAATAAAAAAAGCATTGTGCAATACCTTTCTCATGATAGCCAGTAGAATGAAAGGATTCCTAAGAAGTATACTTTTTACCCTTCATTCTTCAATAATCTTTCGATATTTAAAAATCTGGATAGAGAGCTGCATGCCCTAAAATGCTTATTGAACTTTAAGATCCAGCAGCATTTCTCATCAGAACAACGGACTCTGAGGAAGAGAGAGCATATGAACAATATTTTGCACATCTCCCAACCTTTACTACCAGTGCCACAGGATAGTGATAATGAGAGCAAGTGTAGCTGAACACATGGCTACAGAGCTGGTGTAGGAAGGAGGGCTTCAGATATGTGGATCATTGGGATACCTTCTGGGGAAGATGGGAATTGGAAAAGGAGGGTGGGTAGCACCTGAACTGGAGGGGCACCAATATCCTGGGCGGGAGGTTTGCAATAACCCTTTGGGACAGTTTAAATAAGTTTGGCAGAGGAATGGGAACTGTAGCTATAGATCAGAGGATGCGGTAGCCTATAGAACAGGCAGATATAGCATGCAGAGAGTCTGTGAGGAAGGACAGACAGTTGATAGGGTAAAGTTGCAGTCAGTTTGATGGGTTGAGATCTTAATGCAAGAAGTGTCAGGAATAAGAGTGCTGAACTTATCACATGGATCAGTGCTTGGAATTTTTCAACTATGATGTTGTGGCCATTACAGAGACTTGGATATCATAGGGGCAGGAAGGGTTTGATATTCCAGGGTTTAGATGTTTCAAAAGGAATAGGGAGGGAGGTAGAAGAGGTGGGGAAAGGCATCGCTAATCAGGGATAGTATGACAGTTGCAGAAACGGAGGTCATCTAGGAGGGTTTGTCTACAGACTCAGTATGGGTGGACATCAGAAACAGGAAAGGAGCAGTCACTTTATTGGGAGTTTTCTACACACCCCCAATAGTAACAGAGACATGGAGGAGCAGATTGGGAGGCAGATTTTGGAAAGATGAAAAAGTAACAGGGTTATTGTCATGGGGTCTTCAACTTCCCCAATATTGTTTGGAACCTCCTTAGTACAAATAGTTTGGATGGAGCAGATTTTGTCAGATGTGTCCAGGGGGGATTCCTGACTCAATATGTAGATAAGCTGACTAGAGGGAAGGCCATGTTGGATTTGGTGCTAGGCAACAAACTAGGTCATGTGTCAGATCTCTTGGTGGGACACTGTTTTGGTGATCACAATTCCCTGATGTTTACTATACTTGTGGAAAGGAATAGGAGCAGATGGTATGAGAAAGTATTTAAGTGGGGGAGGCAGATTCATAATGTTATTAAGCAGGAACTGTGGAGCATAAATTGGGAACAGATATTCTCAGGGAAATGCATAACAGAAATTTGGAGGTTGTTTAATGAGCACTTGTGAGTGCTGGATAGGTTTGGGCCACTGAGGCAAGGAAAGGATGGTAGGGTGAAGGCACCCTGGATGACAAGAGATGTCAAACATCTAACAAGAGGAAAAAGGAAGCTAAATTAAGTTTGAGGAAGCAAGGATCAGACAGAACTCTAGAGGATTACAGGGTAGCCAGGAAGGAACTGAAAGTTGGACTTGGGAGAGCTAGAAGGGGGCACGAAGAAGCCTACGCAGATAGGATTAAGGAAAACTCCAAGGCATTCTACAGTTATGTGAGGAACAAGGGGATGGCCAGAGTGAGGGTAGGGCTGATCAGGAAGAGTAGAGGGAACTTCTGCCTGGAGTCGGAGGAGGTAAGGGACTGTTCGCTAGTGAGAGGGACCTTGTCGTTTGTGAGGACAGCATGAAATAGGCTGATACGTTTGAACAGGTTGATGTTAGGAAGAAGGATGTGCTGGAAATTTTTAAAAACATGGGGATAGATAAGGCACCTGAGCTAGATGGGATACACCCTAGGTTAACCACAGGAAGCAAAGGAAGAGATTGCTGCACCTTTGGCGATGACCTTTGCATCTTCACCATCCACTGGAGTAGTACCAGATGATTGGAGGGTGGCAAATGTTATTCCCTTGTTCAAGAAAGGGAATAGGGATAATCCTGGAAACTACAGACCAGTCAGCCTTACGTCGATGGTGGGCAAATGATTGGAGAGGAATCTGAAAGACAGGATTTATGATTATTTGGAAAACCATAGTTTGATTAGAGATAGTCAGCACAGCTTTGTGAGGGACAGGTCATGCCTCACAAACCTCATTGAGTTCTTTGAGGATGTGACAAAAAAAAATTGATGAATGTAGAGTAGCGCTTGTGTTGTATATGGATTTTAACAAGGCGTTTGATAAGGTTCCCTGTCGTAGGCTCATTCAGAAAATAAGAAGGCGTGTCATAAAGGGAAATTTGGCCGTCCAGATACAGATTTGGATGACCCATAGAAGACAAAGGGTGGTAGTAGATGGAAAGTATTCAGCCTAGAGCTCGGTGACAAGCGGTGTTCCGCAGGAATCTGTTCTGGGACCTCTGCTCTTTGTGATTGTTATAAATGACTTGGATGAGGAGGTAGAAGGGTGGGTTAGTAAGTTTGCTGATGACATGAAGGTTGATGGAGCGGTGGATAGTGTGGAGGTCTGTTGTAGGCTGCAACGGGACACTGACAGGATGCAGAGCTGGACTGATAATTGGCAGATGGGGTTCAACCTGGAAAAGTGGGAAGTCATTCACTTTGGAAGGTTGAAACTGAATGCAGAGTACAGGGTTAAAGGCAGGATTCTTGGCAGTGCGGAGGAACAGAGGGATCCTGAGGACCACATCAATATATCCCTCAAAGTTGCCACCTAAGTTGATGAGGTTGCTAGGAAGGCATATGGTATGTTGGCTTTCATTAGCAGGGCTAAAGAGTTTAAGAGTCTCGAGGTTATTGGAGATACTGAGGAAAGAGTTCAATCTGAGACTGAAACAGTTGAGAACAGAAGCGAGTCAAACAATCAGGGCAGGCAGGGACAAGGTAGGACTAATAAATTAAACTGCGTTTATTTCAATGCAAGGGGCCTAACAGGGAAGGTAGATGAACTCAGGGCATGGTGAGGAACATGGGACTGGGATATCTTGGCAATTACAGAAACATAGCTCAGGGATGGGCAGAATTGGCAGGTTAATGTCCAAATGCTACAGGAAGGAGAGAAAGGAGGCGAGTGAGGTGGGGGAGTGGCATTTTTGATAAGGGCTAGCATTACAGCTGTGCTGAGGGAGGATATTCCCAGAAATACATCCAGGGAAGTTATTTGGGTGGAACTGAGCAATAAGAAAGGGATGATCACCTTATTGGGATTGTATTATAGACCCCTAATAATCAACAGGAAATTGAGAAATAAATTTGTAAGGAAATCTCAGTTATCTATATGAATAATAGGGTGGTTATGGTAGGGGATTTTAACTTTCCAAACATTGACTGGGACTGCCACAGTGTTAAGGGTTTAGATGGAGAGGAATTTGTTAAGAGTATACAAGACAATTTTCTGATTCAGTATGTGGATGTACTTCCGAGAGAAGGTGCAAAACTTGACCTACTCTTGGGAAATAAGGCAGGGCAGGTGACTGAGGTGTCCGTGAGGGAGCATTTTGGGCCCAGCGACCATAATTCTATTAGTTTTAAAATAGTGATGGAAACGTATAGACCAGGTCTAAAAGTTGAAATTCTAAATTGGAGAAAGGCCAATTTTGATGGTATTAGGCAAGAACTTTCAAAAGCTGATTGGGGGCAGATGTTCGCAGGTAAAGGGATGGCTGGAAAATGGGAAGCATTCAGAAATGAGATAACCAGGGCCCAAAGATAGTATATTCCTGTTAGAGTGAAAGGAAAGGCTGGTAGGTGTAGGGAATGCTGGTTGACTAAAGAAATTGTGGGTTTAGTTAAGAAAAAAAATAAAGCGTATGTCAGGTATAGACAGGAGAGACCAAGTGAATCCTTAGAAGCATATAAAGGAAGTAGGAGTATACTTAAGAGGGAAATCAGGAAGGCAAAACGGGGACATGAGATAGCTTTGGCAGAAAGGGTTAAGGAGAATCCAAAGGGTTTTTACAAATACATTAAGGGCAAAATGGTAACTAGGAGATGGGGGAGATACTAAACGAATATTTTGCATCAGTGTTTACTGTGGAGAAGGACATGGAAGATATAGAATGTGAGGAAGTAGACGGTGACATCTTGAAAAATGTCCATATTACAAAAGAGGAAGTGCTGGATGTCTTGAAACACATAAAGGTGGATAAATCCCCAGGACCCGACCAGGTGCACCCTAGAACTCTGTGGGTAGCTAATGAAGTGATTGTAGGGCCCCTTGCTGAGATATTTGTACCATCGATAGTCACAGGTGAGGTGTCAGATGTCTGGAGGTTAGCTAACGTGGTGACATTATCTAAGAAACGTAGGAAGAACAAGCCAGGGAACTATAGGCCAGTGAGCCTGACATTGGTGGTGGGCATGGACAGCCCTCTGATGACAGTCACACAGCCTCCAGACAGACACAGACACAGCCTGCAGACAGAGACACAGCCTACAGACAGAAAGACACAGGCACAGCCTCCAGACAGTCACAGACACAGCCTCCAGACAGACACAGACACAGACACCGCCTCCGGCCAGACAGACACAGACACAGTCTCCAGACAGACGCTGCTACAACCTCCAGACAGTATAGTAAACATTTTTAATAGCCTTTGCTCCAGCTCCTTCTGGCATGATCACTTTGTTTAGTAAAACCTCTGTGATTTTCATGAAGTTAATGTTCTCCTTGTGTTGGGTTATTGACCGTCCCGTCTCTGATTCCAATATCTTGGCACCGGAATACTAATTCTGCTGCTGCCCAAATGCATTATCTTTGGTTGACTAAAGGACGACCTAGATGGCATCTGTGCTTGCCATCTTTTTAGCCAAATTTCAGCTTTTTATTTCCTCTTATTGTTATTCATTCATGAGATTTACTTGTCACTGACCCTTATTTGTTAGTCATCCCACAATGGCATTGAGAAGGTGATAATGAGTTGCCTTCTTGAACTGTTATATTTCATCTGGTATGTGTATAAACATGTCACTTTTAGGAAAAAGGTTCCAGATTATTAATGCAATGGCAGTGAAAAAGTGGCATTATAGATCATTGTGGGGTAGTATATGGCTTGCTGGTATTTTTATCCACTTAAGATGGTAGAGGTAATTGATTTGGAAATTGCAAATGCTGATGGTACATATTCCAGCTATGAGGCAGCAGTGCTGGATGAGGCAAAAGTTTAAGCTGGCACATAGAGGCCAGTTCTGAAGGGTCGTCAGACCCAAAACACTATCTCTGATTTCTCTGCACAGACAGTTCATAAGTTCATAAGATATAGGAGTAGAATTAGGCCATTCAGCCCATCAGGTCTGCTCCACCATTCGATCATGGCTGATATGCTCCTCACTCCCATTTTCCTGCCATCTCCCCATATCCCTTCAACCCAATACCAATTAATAATCTGTTTCACTCCTGAGTAAATCTGCTCACTGTCCCAGTATCTACTTCATTACGGAGTAGCAAATGCCACTGATTCACAACCCTTTGGGAGAAGTAGTCTCTCCTCAACTCGGTTTGAAATTTGCTGTCCCTTATCCGAAGACAATGGCCTCTCATCCCAGAATGCTCCACAAGGGGAAGCATCCACTCCATGCCTATTTTATCTACACCTTTCATTATCTTGAATCCCTCAAATCCCCTCATTCTTCTAAATTCCAGAGAGTATAGGCATAAACATTTCCAGAGAGTATAGGCATAAACTGTTCAATCACTCTTCATATGATAAACCCCTCATCTCTGGGATCAATCTAGTGAACCACCTCTGAATTGCCTCTAATGCCACTACATTTTTCCACAAATAAGACTCTGGACCTGAGTTACTCCAGCAATTTCTGTTTTTGCTTCAGACTTCTAGCATCCGCAGTTAGTGTTTATTTGTGTACAGTTCAGGTCTCCTTTCTCGAGGAATGATGTGACCGCTTTGGAAGCAGTGCAGAGGAAGTTCACCAGGTTGATTCCGGACATGAGGGGTTTACCCTATCAGGAGAGGTTGTGCCACCTGGGATTGTACTTGCTAGAATTTAGAAGAATGAGAGGAGATCTTATAGAAACACATAAAATTATGAAAGGGATAGATAAGTTAGAGGCAGGCAAGTTGATTCTGCTGGTGGGTGAGACTAGGTCTAGGGGACATGGCCTCAACATTAGGGGGAGTAGATTTAGAACAGAAATGAGGGGGATCTGCTTATCCCGGAGAGTAGTGAATCTATGGAATTCTCTGCCCAAGGAAGCAGTATCGGCAGCTTCATTAAACATATTCAAGAGACAGTTGGATGGGTTTTTGCATGGTAGGGGAATTAAAGATTATGGAGATAATGCAGGTAGGAGGAGCTGAGACGAATGGCACAGCAGGTTCGATGGGCCAAATGGCCTACTCCTGCTTCTATTATTATGATACTATGAAATTTCAGGAGAATTTATAATATGGAATGAGAAAGATACCAGCAATCTCCCAGAAATGGAGATCCACTTTGCTAGGGGGAAATAAGAAATTCAAGGAAATTAACATTAGTAAGAAGATTGTAATGGATAAATTAATGGGGCTGAAAATTATAGAACCCCCAGGACCTGACAGTCTATGTCCCAAAATGAAGAAAAAGGAGGCTACAGAACCACGCCAAATACTGGAGCAGGACCCTCTGACAGGAAGTGGGAGGAAGTCATCCTGTCCTAGAACCATCACGGTGACAGCTGCACTAAACTTTTATATAATTGTCTGTACCAAGCAGTCATGAGGAACCTGTGTGGGGTGTCTCAGTCCTCAATAACAAATGAATCAAAGCTGTTGCTGATGTAATTTGTGCCAGATCAGACTGCCTCATCTCATTTTCCCATGATGAGGCTAAAGCTGCAGCTGGACAGTGGGGTTGGCAACATAGTTGGCTTCCTGCAGGCACGAGGCATAATAGACTGTGCACATATAACACTGAGGGCACTATATCATAATGCAGCTGACTCCATCAGCAGAAAACAATTCCATTCAATCAATGCATAATTTGATAACTCTTATGTTAAGAGGCTTTACAGGGTAACTGCTGAGAGGATGTTTCCCCTCTAGGAACAGAGCGCATAGTCTCAGAATAAAGGGCACCAATTTCAGACTGGGATAAGGAAGAATTTCTTCTCTCAGAGAATTATGAGTCTTTAGAATTCCTTGCCACAGAGAGCTGCGATAGCAGAGTTCTTGTATGAGATGGATAGATTCTTGATCTGTGGGGAATTCAGAGTTATGGGCAAAGAAGAAGGAAGATGTTAGGCTACAATGGGTATTGAAGAAAGATTAGCACTGCCTTAGGCAATGTTGTAAGATGGCAAATGGCTAAGGATGGTTAAGCTGTGTTGCTTAGTTCTTAAGTAGCAATATATGTACAAATGTGCACTTACATATGCAATGAATCGTCAACCAAATTTGCCCTGAGAGGTGTTTGCTTGTAGTTGCCCACCCACTATGTGCATGCTGAAGGGCAACTCCAAACTGCCAGCACTTTTGAATGGGTAATGGCTGGACTTTAAAGATGGTGTCGGTACAAGGGACACTTCTGCCCATGGCAAGTGGGAGAATAGAACAATCGAGGCATTTGAGGGTGTGATGCATAGTTTTGGGAAGAGAGCATGAGAAAACCTACTTCACCTTGCAGAGATAAACCCTCCATGAAATTTGCTAAAATTAACAATGCACTGATTTCTGGTAACACTCAGCCCAATGTCACTGAGACTGTGAGGCAATTCTCGATGTTAGGTTTGACATGCAAAGTCATAGAGATGTACAGTACAGAAAAAGACCTTCCTGTCCAACCTGTCCATGGCAACCAGATATCCTAAATTAATCTAGTCCCATTTGCCAGCACTGGGCCCTCTAAACCCTTCCTATTCATATACCAATCCAGATGCCTTTTAAATGTTGCAGTTGAACCAGCCTTCACCACTTCCTCTGGCAGCTCATTCCATACACGTACCACTCTCTGTGTGAAAAGGTTGTCCCTTTGCTCCCTTTTAAATTTTTCCCCTCTAACCTTAAACCTATTGGATGGAAAAAAAACTATGGCTGTAAGAGCTGCTCCTTTTTTTGAGGTCATTTTTCAGTGTTGGAGCTGATTTCCTCAATTTCTTGGAGCAGTAATTATTGTTGTTTTGTTTTTACAACTTTCAGGATTTCTTTCAGATCGAAGATGTTCCCTGTCGGAGTCTATTTGACATTGAGCATAATACACCCTTCAGCATTACTACTTTGAAGCCCTGTTTATCCTGTCCAGTCAATCTGACTGGCAGAATTGTCATCCACTTTAGATCTATTCTATGGAATTCATTTCCTCTCCATTTCATCCTCTCTTGCTCAACTTTTACACTGTTCTAAAATTCATCATTCTGACCAAGACTCCACCGTTGCTCAGTATCTGTTCATTTTTTACATTTTCCTCTATAACGAATTGTGGAACATGTTCCACATTCGTAAATGGAAGATATTGTTGTTCACAAATTCAACACAGGTCAGCATGAATATATCCTTTGCTAAGTGCCATCAGCATATTGCTATTCATACAATGCATGCATCTGTGTTTCAATGCAGAACAATAGAAGATGAGATCATGTAAATGCCTGAATGGTAGTCCCAACTCTTGCTGCATGAAACTAACTGGGCAGAAATGCTGGCTTAAGCATTGGAATGTCCAGTAGCAGCAGCTCATAAACATGCTGGCTGTCTTTAAATCACTGTGGTGTACACTTTGAAAGATGTGTTGTGCATCACATCTTCACAAGATTGGTACATTTTGATCAAAAAGTATTTAATTTTACAAGGTATATAGGAGCCATCTGTTATCCTTTTTCTTGTATAATTCTGAACGAGAATCCAATATCTGTGCAGTTTACTTTTCTTTGTCTCATTCCACTTGTTGGTCGTCTCCTGCTGGAGGAGTAATTGAATCACTATGTCATATTGTACTGAATGCTGCTAGATTTAGTGGAATTTCCCTTACATCATTAAGAATGTGTCATGAGGTACAGCTTGTTTCATGTCTGAGTCTGCAGCCAGTCTTTGTATGAACTAAGATAATGTCCATGCCAGCTACAAATTAAATGAGTCGATAGTATACTACTGAAAAAGCACAGCAGGTCAGGCAGCATCGGAGGAGCAGGAGAATCGACATTTCGGGCATAAGCCCTACATGAGGAGGGCTCTGATCTCCAGGATCTGCATTCCACACTTTCTCCTCCAGATTAGTTGACCACATTATAAATATTTAATTGATGGTAATAATATTAGAATTAAGTGTGCTCCAACACTGAAAGCAAGACTGAAAATCGTGGAGTTAGGAATTAGAGTGCCATTTCATGCGCATAAAAGGGACGAGAGAATATTAACTTATCAGCAGAGAGGTCTACGATTATTTTATACAGCCCACTGCTGAACATACAGGGTCCATGTTTAAGCACCTTAAATATTATTATGGGAGCTAAGACCTATTGAAGGACCTCTTGACAAAATTAATTACCAGTAGGTAAAAAAGTCATCAGTCTTGTCCCATACACTTAGAATTTTACGGTGGCCTCCATAGCAGCCACTAAAAGTTAATTAGATTAGATTACTTATAGTGTGGAAACAGGCCCTTCGGCCCAACAAGTCCACACCAACCCTCCGAAGCGCAACCCACCCAGACCCATTCCCCTATATTTACCCCTGCCCCTAACACTACAGGCAATTTAGCATGGCCAATTCACCTAACCTGCACATCTTTGGATTGCGGGAGGAAACCCACGCAGACACGCGGAGAATGTGCAAACTCCACACAGTCAGTCGCCTGAGGCGGGAATTGAACCCGGGTCTCTGGCGCTGTGAGGCTGCAGTGCTAACCACTGTGCCGCCCATGGTGTTAGCCTGTTCTTAAAAAGAATTATTTCTGTGGAGCCAGAGGGAGCAGTCACGCTCTTCCCAAATTTACTAAGCCTGTTTTAACTTTCCTGACCACATCACAATATTTGAGGCATCTATTTTAATTGACCATATGGATGTTTTCAAATCAACCTGTTCAGAGATGTTACTAAACATCTCTGGAGTGGGTGGGACTTGAACCTGGATTTTCAGACATAGAGGTAGATGCACTGCCACTGTACTACAAGAGCCCACAAATTTAGATGTACATATTTACAGAAAAGTCATATCAAGCTTCTTCTATCCATCTAGAATCCATTGCACAATGCTGAAAGTGTTTGTACGCATGGAAATCTCTGCCTAGGCTAACATTTGTTGCCCATCCCTAATTGCACGAGAAGGTAACAATGAATTTTTTTCGTAAACTTCTGCAGCCTGAGGTACTGGCACAAGCACAGTGCAGTTAGTAATCTTTTTTCACCTTTTAATATCCAATTGTTACATAAATCTTGCACACTGCCCTTCAGAGGTTTATTAATACATACATCATGAATAACATTCAACATCACAGGGAACAACTGCTATGCTGGTGTTAGTTGATCTCTCATCTCCCATCCCATTGTTGTCAAGGAGGATTTGAAAATTATCCAGATAAGCAAACTTTGTTCTCCTGGTCCCAAATTCCAAACTACTTAGATGTATTTCATGAACTTATTTTGTCCATCCAGTGTTCCTTGTGAATATGGATGACATTTATGAGATTTATCCTTGGGTTGCTTTATGTTTAAATATCGGCAATGGCTTTAATTTTGTGCCATTCACCATCACCCAAGGCGGAACCACTGTGAATTGTGTCTTCTCATGGCCAGCTGTCTTTTCAAGGGTGAATTTATCAAGAATCTTAGTATCAGTCAT
Organism: Chiloscyllium plagiosum; assembly: GCF_004010195.1. Classification (NCBI taxonomy): domain Eukaryota; kingdom Metazoa; phylum Chordata; class Chondrichthyes; order Orectolobiformes; family Hemiscylliidae; genus Chiloscyllium; species Chiloscyllium plagiosum. The sequence goes on along the minus strand of NC_057715.1, from coordinate 673,824 downwards.
TTTGCTGGTAATTCAACATTTATCAGTTTCATCTATTATTTCAGGGCAAGCCAGTCAATATGTATTCTTCTCATAAACTGGATGACAAAACAATGGCATTGTTGATTTTATCAACACGTTCAAGTGGCAAACAATATGAAACTTTTGTTCACTGATGGAATTTTGTCCTAAGTCATGCCTTTTTACAAATTTTCTACATGTCTTGGCTCTGGCCTTGAATTCATAAATGCCATTTTTCTCCATTTCTCTGACACCATAGTCAGATGACCCCATGAGTGATTATATGTCAATTTTGCTGATGCTCATTGATTCATTCTACCACATTTTTCCTCAGTTTCAGTTGCACTTATGTACTTAACCTAGATCATGGTGACAAAGCATAATTTCAAAGTTGTGGAAGATACAAATCTTGGAAGCATTGTGAGCAGTGAGGTAAATGAGCAGACAGCTGACAGATGTACTTCTTTGTGGAAAATCATTCTGACCAGAAGAATTTTGAAATAGGATATAAAACAAAGGGTACAATTTAAAGAGAGTGCAGTAATCAAGCTGTAGTCTCACATTCAGTTCTGGACACTATACTTTAGAGATAATGAGAAGGCATTGGAAAGCATTTAGAAAAGATTCATGTGAGTGAGTTATTCCAGGGAAGAGGAACTTCAATTATGAAGAAAGACTGGAGAAGTTAGGAATATTTTCCTTGATGAAGGTTGAAAGAAGATTTAATTTGGTTTTCAAACTTATGAGGGTTCTGGACAGAGTAGATAGACAGAAACTTACTACTCATGGACGTATCAAGATTGAGAGGGACAGATTTATAGCAATGGTTAAGAAACATCAAAACAACAGGATGAAAATCTCATTCACACGTGAATACTGGTAGATAAGTTCTGGATTGCACTGCCTGAGAGTACGATAGAGGAGAAGTCAATCGAAGCATCCAGAAAGGAATTATACTGCTATCTGAAAAAGAAGATTGTTCAAAGTTATGAGAACATGGCAGGAGAATGCCACTAAGTGTGCTGACCTTTCAGAGAGCTGTTGCAGACACAATGGGCTGAGAGAACTCCTTCTGTACTGTAATAAATATACGATTTTGTGAGAGCAAAAGTTAGGTTTTAAACAAAAAAAATCATGGAGCTGATTTTTACACAAGATTGTATTTCACATAACTGTACACAACAAAACACAAAGTATTTCAAGGACAACTTAAAATATTACAACTTAAGATTAACTACTTGCTACTTTTACAGATGTTTTAAATACTTAAAGCTAAAGTAATGTTCAAATGACACCATAAGTCATTCTCTTGAATTTACTGAAACCACATCTCATAGATTATGAAATAAGGAAAGAAGCGAAAGTCTGAAGCTAACAGCTGCTGCTATATTTATGCTTTATGTCAGAAAAATGACCACACCTTAGGAATAAAAATTGATCATTTCGATTGAGTTTTATTTTCGGGATTTTCTTTTCTTTCTTCATCAAGTAAGGATACACTCTAGTGAAGTATTTCATTTTTAATCAATCCATTCAGGAGAGCATTCCATACCAATTATCAGTGTAAGATTTCCCTATCAACCCAGCATGAAAGAACAACATTGTGCCACTTTGAATCAAATTTTAGTTTTCCTCATTCTTCAGAATGGAATCAGTGGCTGGTAAAGGCCAAAATTGTGGTTGCTGTCATTCAAATTAAGAAGCTTATGTGTGATTTGACAAAGGTGTTTAAACATTTGAAGGGATGGAAATGACTGTTTCCAGTGGGTGCGAGCTTTAGACAATAAGGCATAGATACAAAATTCAAATAGTAGATTTGTGTAGCAGGAACAAACCATTTTACACAGTGATGAGAGGTTTTGGAATAGGTTACCACAGTCAACATTTGAAGCAGAATAAGAAAGCATGATGAAATTAAATGCTTGATGAACACTCAACAGACCAATGTCAGACCTTCCTCAGGATTGAGGACTCCAGACTCAGAAGGTAGTTGACTCTTAATTGCCATCTGAGCAATCAGGGATGGACAATTAATACTGGCCGAGCCAGAAACACACACGCCCCATGAACAAATAAAAAAATGCTCTCTCAATAATTGATTTGACTTCCTCTGCACAAACATTAGAACGTGGAATCATAAAATAACTTTCTCTCCAGCTTATAGAATGATAGAATCCCTACAGTGTGGGAGAAGGCCATTGGGCCCATCAAGTTCACACTCAGAAAAACATCTCACCAGACATATCTGTGTAACCCTGCACCAATCCACCCTGACCTGCACATCTTTGGAGTGTGGGAGAAAATCAGAGCACCCAGAGGAAACCTACTAAAACACGGGGAGAATGTGCAAACTCCACATAGGCAGTTCCTTGAAAGTGGAATCCCAGGTAGACAGGATAGCAAAGAAGGCATTGGATATAGTTGAAATACTTGCCTTTATTGGTCAGTGCATTGAGTATAGTAGTTGGAAAGTCATGTTGAGGCTGTACAGAACATTGGTTAGTCTACTTTTGGAATACTGCATGCAATTCTGGCCTTCCTTCTTTAGGAAAGACATTGCGAAATGTGAAAGGATTCAGAAAAGATTTACAAGGATGTTGCCAGGGTTGGAGGGTTTGAGCTACAGGGAGAAGCTGAATAGGCTGGGGTTATTTGCCTATAGTATCGGAGGCTGAGGGGTGGCCTTACAGAGGTTTATGAGATCTAAAGGGGTATGGACAGGGTGAATTTCCCTGTGGTGTGGAAGTCAAAAACTAGAGGGCATAGGTTTAAGGTGAGAGGGGAAGAGTTAAAAGGGACGGAAGATGCAACTTTTTCACACAGAGGGTGTGGTGTGTATGGAATGAGCTGCCAACTGAATTGGTGGAGGCTGATACAATAACAACATTTAAAAGACATCTGAATGGGTATATGAATAGGAATGGTTTGGAGGGATATGGGCCGGGTGCTGGCAAATTGGATGACATCAATTTAGGATATCTGGGACTAGATTAGTTTAGGATATCTAGTCAGCATGAACAATTTGGACTGAAGGGTCTGTTTCCATGCTGTAAAACTCAATGATTCTACAACGGTCGCCCAAGGCTGGAATCAAACTTAGGTCCCTGGCACTGTAAGGCTAACCACTGAGCCACCATGTTACACCCTTATGAGGAAGTCTATAATATAGTAAAACCACAGATCTATGAAATGCATTATATTATTGTTTAGGATTGTCATCAAGTCAATATGCAGGGATCCTGTGCTGGTTGGAGACTCACAGGGGATGAGGTTCACTCCAATGGCAGAGCCAGCTTGAGCTTCCACATTCGACTCTACTCTCTTCCTACAGATGCTGCCAAACTGCTGGGTTTCTCCAGCAATTTCAATTTTTGTTGCATATTTCCAGCATCTGCAGTTCTTCATTTTAAATAAATTTTTACGGGGTTTAATCATTTCCATTTGACAACTCTAGCCAGAATCATAAATGAGTCATTTTGGTACAAAGGTCCATAAATGTACTTGTGAAATTTTGAAAAGTGCGATACCACCTGCAGTAAAGCCATTGCATGAGATCATCCAAATACTCAAAGACTGATCCACACCCCCATAAACCATCATCAAACAAGGGTATCAAATATCAGATGCAAAACAAACATGATTAAACAGACAGAAAAGCTGATTAAGCTCTCAGCATTTTTAATGCCTACATCACAGAAAAGGTGGAATGGGGTGAATTTAAATTCAGCTTGCTGTGCTCCATTTACAGCTAACACAGAGAGGTCTTGGATATTTTACTGCTTTCCCTGAGTATTCCCATCCCTAACTGAGGCAGGTCAAAGAGTGTTCTCCAAAAACTTGTTTTGGAAATCTAATTTTTGAGAGAAACCCACAGCAAAACTATTTAAGACAAAATCAAGCACAGTATTTATAACACAATATCTACAATGCAGGCTGTAATGATTGGAACAAGATCAGCCAGGTGGTTCTCACTGAGCGTGAGTTCCGTGATTGGCGCTGTTAACCTGGTCCAATCAGAGTCCTGACTGACAGATATAAACAGGAGTGTCAGGGGTTCTGCTCACTCTAGGAGCCAGCTCTGAGCTAGCTGGGTCAGGATCATGGATGCATGTATAAATAATGTGAGATTTTGGTGATTGATGTTGTCCTTCTTGGAATTATTTCATAGGGAAATTGTTTTGTTGTGTGCTGCACACATAGACACTCAGGAAATTAAGAAAGACAGAATAGGAGAGTGAAGATAGAGTGCAATTGATAAGAGTAAGCATCTATCCAGAGGTAATAAAAATTAGTTTGTATGAGTTACAACTTCCCAGATGCAGGTGTACAATAATTGGTGAGTTGGGTCAGGTAGTCTTCTTCTTGAAGGCAAACTTCTTTCCAGCCAGTAACTGAACATAGAAAATTAAAGTGTAATACAGGCCCTTCGGCCCTCAATGTTGCACCGACCTATGAAACTAATCTGAAGCCCTTCTAACCTTCTAAGTGGGTGGCATGGTGGTTAGCACTGTTGCCTCACAGTGCCAGAGACCCGGGTTCAATTCCTACCTCAGGCGACTGTGTGTGTGGAGTTTGCACATTCTCCCCGTGTCTGCGTGGGTTTCCTCCGGGTGCTCCGGTTTCCTCCCACAATCCAAAAATTTGCAAGTTAGGTGAATTGGCCATGCTAAATTGCCTATAGTGTTAGGTGTAGGGGAATGGGTCTGTGTGGCGGGTCAGTGTGGACTTGTTGGGCCGAAGGGCCTGTTTCCATGCTGTAAGTAATCTAATCCATAAAAATCCTACACTGTTCCATTTTCATCCTTATGTTTATCCAATGACCATTTAAATATCCTTAAAGTTGGCGAGTCTACTACTGTTGCAGGCAGTGTTACACACCACTACTACTCTGATAAGAAACTCCCTCTGACATCGGTCCTATATCTATCACCCCTCAATTTAAAGCTGTGTCCCCTCCTGCTAGCCATCACCATCTGAGGAAAAAGGCTCTCACTGTTCACCCGATCTAACCCTCTGATTATCATATATCTCCCAACATTCTCTCTAATGAAAACAGCTTCAAATCCCTTAGCCTTTCCTCATAAGACCTGCTCTCCATACCAGGCAACATCCTAGTAAATCTCCGCTGAACCCTTTCCGATGTTTCTGCATCCTTCCCATAATGTGGTGACTAGAACTGTATGCAATAACCCAAGTGCGGCCGCACCAGAGTTTTGTACAGCTGCAACATGACCTCGTGGCTCCAAAACTCAATCCCTCCACCAATAAAAGCTAACACACCGTATGCTTTCTTAACAGCCTTATCAACCTGGGTGGCAACTTTAAGGGATCTACGTACATGGACACTGAGGTCTTTCTGCTCATCTACACTGCCAAGAATCTTACCATTACTACAATATTTATTATTCCTGTTGCTCCTTCCAAAGTGAATCACCTCACACTTTTCCGCATTAAATTCCATTTGCCACCTCTCAGCCCAGCTCTGCCTCCGTGTCCCTCTATAACTTGCAACATCCATTGGCACTATCCACAACTCCATAGACCTTAGACTAACCCATCCTTCTATACTCTCATCCAGGTCATTTTTATAAATGACAAACAGCAGAGCCCCAAAACAGATCCTTGTGGTACATCAATAGTAACTGGACTCCAGGATGAACATTTCCCATCAACCAGCACCCTCTATCTTCTTTCAGCTAGCCAACCTCTGATCCAAACCGCTAAAACACTCTAAATCCCATGCCCCCATATTTTGTGCAATAGCCTACCGTGGGAAACCTTATCAAACTCCTTACTGAAACCCATATACACCACATCAACCACTTTACCCTCATCCACCTGTTTGGTCACCTTCTCAAGAACTGAGTAAGGTTTGTGAGGCACAACCTACCCTTCACAAAACAGTGTTGACTATCCCTAATCAACTTATTCCTTTATAGATGACTATAAATCTTCTGTCTTATAACCTTTTCCAATACAGTACCCATAACCAAAGTAAGGGTCACTGGTCTATCATTACCAAAGTTGTCTCTCCTCCCCTTCTTGAACTAGGAGACAACATTTGCTATCCTCCAGTCTTCAGGCATGATTCCTGTGGACAATGACGACAAAGATCAAAGCCAAAGGTTCTGCAATCCCCTCAATGGCTTCCCAGAGAATCCAACGATAAATCCCATCTGGGCCAGGGGACTTATCTATTTTCACACTTTGCAGAATTGTTAACATCTCCTCCTTGTGAACCTCAATCCCATCTAGTGTAATATCCTGCATCTCAGTATTCTCCACAAACAGTCTTTTTTCAGTGTGAATACTGGTGCAAAATATTCATTTAACGCTTCCCCATTTCCTCAGACTCCACATACAACTTCCCATTATTGTACTCGATTGGTCCTAATCTTACTCTAGTCATTCTTTTATTCCTGATATACCTATAGAAAGCTTTCGGGTTCTTCTTGATCCTAGCTGCCAACAACATCTCATGTCCCTTCCTGGCACTCCTTAGCTCTCTCTTTAGGTCTTTCCTGGTTAACTTGTAACTCTCAAATGCCCCAATTGAGCCATTACATCTCATCCTAACATAAGTCACCTTCTTCCTTTTGACAAGAAATTCAACTTCTTTAATAAACCATGGCTCCCTCACTCGACCACTTCCTCCCTGCCGGACAGGTACATACTTATCAAGGATACACAGTAGTCGTTCCTTGAATAAGCTCCACATTTTAATTGTGCCCATCCCCTGCAGTTTCCTTCCCCATCCTATGCATCCTAAATCTTGCCTAATCGCATCATAATTACCTTTCGCCTGGCAATAACTCTTGCCCAGCAATATATACCTATCCCTTTCCATGGCTAAAGTAAACATAACCGAATTGTGATCACTATCAGCAAAGTGTTCACCTACCTTTAAATCTAACACCCAGGACCAAATCCAATGTGGCATTGCCTCTTGTTGGCTTGTCAGGACACCATCCTGCATGCATTGAACAAACACTGACACATCTAAAGTACTTGAACTATAGTATTTCCAGTCAATATTTGTAAAGTTAAAGTTCCCCATGACAATTACCCTGTTACTCTCTCTCCTGGCCAGAATCATCTTTGCTATCCTTTCCTCTACATCTTTGGAACTATTCAGAGGGCTATAGAAAACTCCCAACAGGGTGACCTCTCCTTTCCTGTTTCTAACCTCAGCCCATACTACCTCAGTAGACGAGTCCTCAAAAGTCCTTCTGTCACAGTAATACAGTCCTCGATTAACAATGCCACATCTCCCCCTCTTTTACCATCTTCATTGTTCTTACTGAAACATCTAAATCCCAGAACCTGCAACAACCATTCTTGTCCTTGCTCTTTCCATGTCTCCAAAATGACCACAAAATCAAAGTCCCAGGTACCAACCCATACTCTAAGTTCACTCATTTTATTCCAGATGCTCCTGGGGTTGAAGTAGACACACTTCAAACCACCTTCTTGCTTGCCGGTGAACTCTTGCAACCTTGAAACCTCATTTCTAATCTTGTTACTCTCAACTTTCTGGACACTGGAAGCATAATTTAGATTCCCATTCCCCTGCTGAATTAGTTTAAACCCTCCCAAACAGAATTAGCAAATTTCCTTCCCAGGATATTGGTTCAGGTGTAGAGGTCCCACCTACCCCAGAATGAGCCCCAATTATCCACGTATCCACAACCCTCCCTCCTGCACCATCCCTATAGAGAAGTGTTCAATTCCTCCCTCTCTCTAATCCTCGCCTTGCTAGCATGTAGATAACAACTCTGCTTGTTCTAGCTCTAAGTTTCCACCCTAGCTCCTTGAATTTCTGCCTTAAATGCCCATCCTTTTTCCTATCTATGTCGTTAGTAGCGATGTGGACCATGGCTTGGGGCTGCTCCCCCTTCCCCTTCTGAGAGACAGAGATGGAAACTTTAAGGCAGGCTATCAACTAAGCCGAGGTAAAAACAATGACTGCAGATGCTGGAAACCAGATTCTGGATTCGTGGTGCTGGAAGAGCACAGCAGTTCAGGCAGCATCCAAAAAGCAGCAAATGCCGTTCATCAGGAATAAAGGCAGTGAGCCTGGAGCGTGGAGAGATAAGCTAGAGGAGGGTGGGGGTGGGAAGAAAGTAGCATAGAGTACAATGGGTGAGTGGGGGAGGGGATGAAGGTGATAGGTCAGGGAGGAGAGGGTGGAATGGATAGGTGGAAAAGGAGATAGGCAGGTAGGACAAGTCATGGGGACTGTGCTGAGCTGGAAGCTCTTCCCTCCTCATCTGAAGGTCAAACAGCAAATGATTCAGAATCATAGAAATATATACTTAAGCAGGCAAACAAAACTAAAGTTTAGTTAAGTAACAAAGGCAAGCATTTCAGATGTTGAGGGTCCATCTGTTGGCAAGTTGGAAAATCATTAAGCTCCCCCATTACAGCTTCCATTGTAAGGTAAAGAGATAACTGTAAAAGCATTAGCACCTATTTTATCAATGGGTATTGAAACTTTCTTTTTTACAGAGTTGACAGGAAGTGTCCGAATCACCTCTAGATGCTTTACATCAGCTTTAACTGGAAAATCTATACACAGTAGGTCATTCAGAAGGTTCTGGAAATATCATGTGAACAGTCCCTGTCATTTTATGACTCCAACAGACTGTCCATTTATAAAAAAAATTCAACATAAAAATGCAGATGAGAATACACTTTTCTTTGGTAGTTTTCTCCATGCCTATATTTTATATCGCCCAATGTTACTTTCCAGTCTGCTTTCCAACTTAGTTCTTTTCTTAAGTTTCATTTTACTGAATACCATTGATGTCCTAATATATCTCAAACACCTTGACAATCATCTAACTTATTAATTTCATGCATTTTTCCTGTTAATTTTCCCTTATAAATTTCTATGATTCTAATTATAAATAAAATTGCTAATATAAATTTGTCAGGCTGTAGTTCCACATTTCATCATTGAATACAATAATTGCAACTATTGACAGACTGTTTAGTAAAAATATGAGGACACAGCATTCAGTGATTCGTGGTGCACCATATACAGGGTAGTGAACATGTATCTGGTAAGGCAACATTTGATTTCAGAGTTGTGAGACCACAAAGTCTTGGATACTGAAGGAAAAGAAGAACCTTTGCTGAACATCCATCCTGATCGTTGTTGCTTTGAAACCAATTCCCGAGTGGCTGGCAGATACATTTCAGACTGGCCAGTTCTCAAATGCAGCAGCATTCATAAAGGCTTTTTCTTCACTCTACATAATGAACAAAACACAAACCTCAATAGATTCTGGAGTATAGTCCAACTAAGAAGTCAACCAGGATCAGCCAATGCCTCCATCTCCAAAACTGGTGGTAACAGAAGACAAAATAGACAGCATTTTGTTTACTGATTTTCAGATCACAGAGCCTCTCTTGGACTTTTAAACATCAAATTATTCCTTGAGGAAGGACTCCTTTCAATTATCAATCTGCTTTGCTGTGAAACCAAAGGATGACAAATTCTTCAGCTTTTGTGTCAAGTGTGTCAGCCACATGATAAACTCTGCTCAAATTACAGTGAGCCCTGTGAAATTCTCAAACTTACCAAAACAAGTTTGATTGTTAAAATAAGATACAATGCCACTTCATTGCAGCTCATTAGGATTTTCACACATGAAACTATACAGGAATAAACAAATAGATTTTAGAAAAGGAGTAAGTGGCATGGAGCCATCTGGAGAAACTGATTTTGAAGCAAAAAAATCAGTAGAAAATGCTCCCAGCCTAATTTTCTGCCAAAGAAAGATAGTTGCCCTGATTCAGTGTAGAAATATGTGGAAACATGTGTAGGTTGCACAGTTCTTTATCTCTTGTTGCTGGGACCATCTGTTTGTAGATAACTAATTTATTGTGGAAAGTAGTATTAACATAGAATATCAAGCCTTTGTACTCTTTCAGATTATGAAATCATATCTAGCGTTGCCCTTCTATTGACATTTTGTGGAGGAAGCAAGTGAATCATTAAAATTGGTCAGTGTATTTTTAGTTCCGTCATGTGTCACCACAGGCTTGGTGGGCCAAAGGGCCTGTTCCTGAGCTGCACTGTTCTTTGTGCTTTGTATTTATCATTCTTACAAAACACAAATACAACCAATTGCTTTTCTTTTCTTTTGAATCATTCGATGTGATCATTCGATAAATAATAAAGGAGCTAAATGTTATTTGCTACAGCAAGGTTCATAAATTAAATCTTCCAACTTTCTGTACATTTCTCTGGTTGTCCTTGATGTCTCTTAAAGGTTTTGCGGATGATAATGGTCAGTAGCATATCTTGGGTTGCATCATCATTTTATAAATTCCTGGCAACAGCACAGCAGTAAAGAGTATTTGGATGCAAACAATTTTTGTGGGGTAAACATTAACTTCTGCAGTATCATTATGCTCCTCTGTTGCGAAATCATCCAACACCCACTCAGTGTAAGTTATACATGATATCATTGGCTAGTCCAGTGGGAATAAAATCATACTGAGAATTACCCAAACTGCTGACATATTAAGGAGTGATCTAACTCACCCATGGTTCCAGTCTACATTGTTCCAGGTATTTTGCAATACTTAGTCTTTGATTGTTGTTCATTTATGGTGGAGCTGAGAGTATCAGTGAGGATGGGAGGGGATATAGTGAAACCTGCAAAATCTATTACAATGCACCAGTCATCTCTTGCATAGTTCTTCAGCAGCAAATATCAAAGCCTTACCCTCTTCCTATTTTTCATCATTTCCCTTCAGCAAAATCATATTTAAAAATAAGAGGCCATTCATTTAATTGAGAGAGGTGCACAGTGTAATGATTGGAACAAATCCATCCAGGTCAACCTCATAAAATATGAGTTCCCAAATTGGGGCTGTTAATCTGGTGCAATCAGGGAGTTCTGGCTAACTGCTATAAAAAGGAGTGTGTGCCTCACAACCTGAGCTGTCTCCGGAATTTTAGTTTTGTCCCTTTTAAGGACATAAAAAGGCGGGCCCTGTATCGACTGCTGCTGCACACCGTCCACCTCTTCTCCCTCATCCACCGTCCAGACAGGCCTTGGCGTGCCCATTTGCCATCGGGCGGTGGAGATCCCCAGTGGAGGGCTCTCTATGTGGGAGTCCTCCCCCTTTCTCTTGGGGATCTGAAATGGAGGGTGTTGCACGCAGCAGTCCCCTGCAACCGCAGATTGCGGTGGTTCACGGACTCCCAGCCCAACCGCTTGTTCTGTGGCACTGTGGAGTCCGTGGACCACGTGTATATTGGGTGTGGGCGTTTGCACTCCCTTTTTGATTTTCTCAAAAACTTCCTTCTCTGCTTTTGGTTGCACTTCAGTCCCACGCTCCTGATCTTCGGGCATCTGGTACGGAGGAGGGAGGGCGGGTATGAAGACCTCCTCGTGGGTCTGGCCAAACTGGCCATAAACAGGTCCAGGCAGCGGGCGGTGGAGGGGGTGGTTAGGGCCGACTGCCTGCCCCTCTTCCGCGGTTACGTTAGAGCCCGGGTGTCTCTGGAGAAGGAGCACGCGGTGTCCACCAACACCCTGGAGTAATTCAGAGAGAGGTGGGCACCACAGGGAGTGGAGTGCATTATTTCCCCCTCCAACTCTATTTTGATTTAATCCCTGCCCTCCCCTTCACTGTTTGATCACACAGCATTGCCCTATGATGTGAAGGGCGCTGCTTGTCACTGGCCACTCGGATGTTTTCCTATCTTCCTGGTGGTGGAAATTTGAATAAAGATTTGTGCACCTTGTGTCTCTCACTGTGTTTCACACTTGCACACACACAACATGGATCAAAAAAGAAAAAGAAATAAACAGGAGCATTCAAGGTTCTGTTCTGCGAGCTGGCTTTGAGGGAGCTGGATTAGTGTGTGCAAGGACTCTCCTCTTGATTGTGTTAGAGGGGAGGGGACTGACTCTGGACCAGCTGCCCACAACAAAAAATAAAAAAAAACAGGAGTGTCAGGGGTTCTGTTCACTCTCAGAGGTGGCTCTAAGGAAGCCAGACCTGTGTCAAATACACTCCACATGGAAATAAAGAATGATTTGGCGACATCATACCAGCTTCTGTGGAGTTATTTCCATAGCAATAAGTAGAACTTGCATCACTAATTAAATATAATTACTGAGAGCTCCTGGGAGCTATACAGAAAACATCTGCTCTGCGTAAAGGTTGGTGTACAAATTAGATACATCCACCCAAAGAACATAATGCCATCATATTGGGTGAAGCTCATGCAATTTCAGCATTACCTCTTTCAGGAACATTATCTTGTCCAAACAACAGCATCTTTTAAACATCCTTGATGTATCCCTGTTGGAGTGGGGGTGATCTTCTAACTTTTTGATTATCTGTGCCAATTCTGGAAAAACTGTCTCCTTTGCGAGAAAGAAATCTAAACTTCTGGATAATGTACTGTTTGACGACTGGTCTTTTGAATACAACTTTCTTGGTTTTTCACCATCCAGGAAGACTTATAGGTCCTTCTGCACTTTGTATCACCCTGTCATATTCTTTCAGAGTAACTAACAGCTTCCAACCTACTCTCTTTTTCCACCCCTCCCTGGGTAGATGCCATGATGTTGTTGGTTAAAATGGTTAAGGTGATGTAACTAGATTTTGTTTTCTGGTGCAGATTCAGATTCTTCACATCAATAACTTGGAAGTAATAAAAGGAGGATGAGAAACACTTTCTCAGAAGTTGTCGATGATTATAAACATTTGCATTCTCTTTAAAATCCTGAACATGACTCACTGAACAGGTGAACATCAACATGTTTACTTGCTTCTGGCGATACTTGTCTCTCAGCGCTCTGGCAGTTCCTGCTTCTCCTAAGTAGAACTTTGAAACTGCAAATATATTTTTCTCACGAGAGATTGGAAGTTGTTCTTCCCTGGTATAAGCGTATTTTCCTATTTATTGAGATCAATTGATATTTTGAGATCAATGTAGATAGTGAGTCCTCAATTTCCAGTCTGTTTCTAATATTTTAAGCTGATGCAGCCTTTTAAACGATGCAGTTTCTTTCTTTTTATTCATTCATGGAATCTTACTTGGGCCAGCATTTATTGCCTTTGAAAAGGTGGTGATAAAAAGTCTTCTTGAATTACTGTCATCCATGTGATATCTGCACACCCATATAGCTGTTACAAAAGGAGTTCTGGTGTTTTTACCCATTGGCAGTCAAGGAATAATAATATATTTCTAAGCCAGGATAGTGTTTAGCTTGAGAGAAACCAGCAAATGGTGGTGTCCCCATGTGCCCTTTTTTTTTGATAGTAGTGATAAGGTTTGGAAGGTGCTGTTAAAGGAGTCATGGTAAGTGCTGCAATGCATCATGTAAATGGCACCTACCACTGCCACTGTATGATAATTATAGAGCTGTGAAAACTGATGTTGGTGGATGGTTAACCAAGCAGCTGCTTTGTCCTTGATAGGGTCGGGCTTCTTGCGTGTTTTGGAGTTGCACTCATCGGGACAAACGGCCTGCAATCCAGCAGATGGTTCAGTTCTCTAATCTCAGAGATGGTCATTGTCTGACAAAGCTTACTTGCTGCTGGTTAGCCCAAGCCTGAATATTATTTAGGTCCTGGTGTGTATGGACATGGACTGCTATAGCACACTTAACTCTGTTGCAGTTGAAATCGGAAAACTGTTGGAAACTTCCCAGTACATAAAAGAAGGCTCTGGGCTGTGAAAATTATATTTGTTTCTGACAGCATCAGATGCACCTTCAGGAATCCTACCCATTGTATTTCCAGTAGTCAGAGGAAAATCAGTTAAAAATATCTTCAATACCTTTTTTGAGCATTTTCCAGACAATTTTTCCATAGTTTCTCCAAAGTTGCTGCATTACTGCAGAGAATTCTGAAAAAGACCGCACTTTTAAGGCAACTTGTCAACTTCATGACATGTTACATCCTCACATAAAAGATCTCCATCTCTATTTAAAATCAGTGCAGCTTATTTACACAGTGAGTTGAACTGTAACAAACAGCCAATTAGCTATATACACACATATATAATAGTCTAACAGTAACAAAAGTAAACATAAATGCTATAGGCTACCTGTAAATTGAGATATCATATCAGTGTAAATCATTAATATTTTTAATAAATGTCAAGATATCTTTCTCAACAAGAACACAGTTTTTGAGGCTTTGTTACATGTGCTGACATAAAAGCAAGCACTCAGAATATATCCTGGAAGTGGCGTTTTACCCTACCGAAATCAATTTGCATCAAAGACAATTGAAATGGACTCTATGCTAGTGATAATTTATGCAATTGTTCTTCAAATGCAATTCTCCAGTAATGCTTACCGCATAGAGTCATAGAGATTTTCCGCATCGAATCAGACTCTTTGATCCAACTCGTTCATGCTGACCAGAAATCCTAACCTAATCGAGTCCCATTTGCCGGCACTTGGCCCATATCCCTCCAAACCCTTCCTATTCATATACCCATCCAGATGCCTTTTAACTGTTGCAATTGTACCAACCTCCACCACTTCCTCTGGCAGCTCATTCCATACATGTACCACCCTCTGTGTGGAAAAAGTTGCCCCTAGATCTCTTTTATATCTTTCCCCTCTCACCCCAAACTTATGCCCTCTAGTTCTGGACTCCCCCACCCAGGGATGTGGAGTGGGTTGGACAGGGTTGGGAGGGTCAGATGGAGGTCAGGGTTGCAAGGGGTTTGGGGCGTCGGACAGTGTTGGGGTTGGGGGGGGGTTCAGATGGGGGCAGGGTTGGTGGGGTTCGGACGGTGGGGGGGGTTGGACTGGGGAGTGGGGTGTGGGGTTGGACAGGGCTGGGGGGTGGATGGGGGAGTGGGGTTGGACAGGGTTGGGGAGGATGGACGGGAGAGTGATATGCTGCTGCCTAGTCTCCTGAACGGGAGGGGACATAGCAAATGCTCGCTGCGTCAATCCCATTGAACTGATGCGGGGAGGGTTCAGCAATGCTGCAGGTCACTTATGCACAAGTGTGTCTCTGTTCAGAAACAAACCTGAGACAGAGAGAGGGAGCAAGGCAGGCAGAGCAAGGAAAAAGGAAACTTCAGAAAACTCCAAGCCCCAGAGGAGAAGCATTGAATCAATTCACTGAATAATCAATTATCCAAACAAAATAGTACCCACCCATCTTGTTCAGATAATCGTGGTTCCTCTGTATCCCTGTCCAAGAAGCTTTCAACAACATAGCTCGAGGGATCATCAGAATGCACTGGTCTCTCCAGCACATCAAGATGATGATCCGCAGAGTGAGGCAACATTGAGAATCCCAGCAAACTGCAATGTTATTTCTGATATATTATTTCATTTCAGAAAAAAAAATTTAATGATTAATTATAAATACTTCTAAAACACATTTCTACAACATGAAAAGTTTATATGTGATACATAAATGTTTAGTAACAAAGATGGAAAATAATTAGGAGGGATTTAAATGTTTGCTAAAAGTATTCAGTTAACCTGAAGCATTATGATCAAGTTGGAGCTTGTATAAGAATGTGTCTCACATTTTTTTATGACAAACAGCAACATTTCATTTGGGAAGATTGTTGCTCGAGGCTATCTTAGGGTAAATTCCATTCAGATAGATTCAATAAGCTCCTGAAACAGGAGTTACAGAAACCAACAGAATGTGTAGTTTGAAATAGAAGGGGTGGCAAAGACCATTCCACTCCATTGCCCTTTTCCAATGTGAGCTCATGCTGGACAGGAAATTCATGGACAGTAGGTGAGGTGGCCTGGTGTTCAGAAGCTACTGGCAGGAAGTGATGCAACAGCCATTTCACCACCTGATGCAAAAGGAAAAGCTGTTGCCATGCTTTAAGCACCACTACCACTAGTGTGCCCTGACCAGAGCAAGATCTTGTGTCAGCTGTCATTCCTACAACTATCCAGTGAAGTCTATGCCTTCAAGGTACCATGCAACTCTCAATATCCAGCAACTTGCCAAGTCACAAAAAACAGCAGGCAGCAAACAAACATAACAGCTAACAAACAGCTCAGTCATGCTTACAAGAAAGCCCCAATGCAAATGTACTCTGTGAATATTTTCTTTGGACTACTCAAGAAAAGGAAGATTTCTTCTCCAAGGTCAGGAAGAAAAGACCTTGCTATTTAGTCAAGAAAACTTGGATGGAGGTCGCAGAAGAGATCAGAAACCATGGGGTCATCCGGAGAACCTGACTATGTGATGTAAATACATCAACAAACCCCTATCTCCATTGACGATCAGCAAGTTTGCAAGATTACAAATGCTGGGGAGCTTATGGTAATGGATTGAGGCTGCAGATTTCCTTATTATTCATTGATGGAATATGGGTGTGGCTGGCTGGGTCAGCATTTATTACCCATCCCTAGTTGCCCTTAAGAAGATAATGGTGAGCTGCCTTTTAGAACCATGCAGATCACATATTGTAGATGGATTCACAATGGCATTAGGGAGGCAATTCCAGCAACACTAAAGGAACAGTGATGTATTTCCAAGTCAGGATGGCAAGTAACTTGAAGTGAAACTTGCAGGTGATCTGTTGCCCTTGTCTTCCTAGATGGAAGTGGTTGTGCGTTTGGAAGGTGCTGTCTTGACAGCCTTGGTGAATTTCTGTAGTGTATCTTGTAGATAGTACTGAGCATTGGTGATAGAGAGAGTGGATGTTTGTGGTGCCAAACAAGCAGGCTGCAGGAGTCAGCAGGTGAGTTACTCACTGTAGGATTCCTAGCCTTTGACCTGCTCTTGTAGCATGTATTTTTATGGTCAGTCCAGTTCAGTTTCTAATCAATGGTAACTCCCAGAATTGATTGATGTGTTTATTGTCATGTGTATTTATTACATATATTTGTTACAAAAACAGTGAAAAGTGCTGTGTAATGTTGTCACTTACCATTACCATCTTAACTCACAGAAATAAATCAGACATAGAGTATAAAGAAAGAAAAATAAGGAAATAAAGTTAAGAGTTCAATATTAGAGTCTTTTTAAAGTGCTTAGTCATGGGGCCTGGATCCAGGCTGTTCCACCCTGACAGTGAGACAATCACCAGAATGAAGCAGTCGGTCAGCCTGGAATCCTTTTGCCGCACTGCTGCCACAAAACCATGGCGCCATTCTTTGGCACCATCTCACCTCTACCACCGACAACTCTGCCATGAGTCCATACTGGGCTGATGTCAGAAATGCAGCAGCCAATGAAGCTGCCAGTCCTACACTGGGGACTGGGCTTAAACTTGCCTCCTTCCGCCATTGCCGGTAACACGATCACACCTGCCTCTGCCAGCACCGCTATTGGAACAAACCCTGGTCTCCAACGCTGGACACCTTGATGTCATCCAAGCTCTTCACAAGGAGTTAAATTAGGTAAATGTTTAATAAAAGCAGAAAAAAAACCAAAAGAAAACTGGTTGGAGCAGATGGGCTCTAGACTGCTGGACTCAGGAGCCCAAATGCCGCGTTGCTACTCCACTGCCATCTTGACAGTATGGATTCAGTGATGGTTAGATTCTCTCATGTTGTAGATGGTTATTGCCCAGTATTTATATGCTACTTGCAAACTTGGATGCTACTTGCCACTTGTCAGCCTAAGTCTGGATATTGACTAGATCTTGCTGCATTTGGACATGACTGTTTCAGTTTCTGATGAGTCATAAATGGTGCTGAATATTGTGCATTCATCAGTAATTATCCCTATCTCAGACCCTAAGGTACAAGGAAGACCATTGATGAACAGCTGAAGATGGTTGAACCTCAGACACAATCTTGAGGAACTGAGGGACCTTGTGATACAGTGGTATTGTCCCTACTTCTGAACAAGGAAACCTTGGATCAAGTCACACTAGCTCCAGACACTCAACAATGCCTTTAATTCCTCAGGGGTCTAAGGAAATTCAGAATGTCCCCAAAGACATTTCCCAAATTTTATAGATGTACCACAGAAAGCATCCTATTCAGATGCATCACAGCTTGATATGGCAACTGCTCTGCCCAGGACCAGAAGAAACTGCAGACATACATCATGCAAACCAACCTTCCAACCATTGATTCAGGAAGGCAGTGAACATAATCAAAGACTCTTCCCACCCAGTTATAATCTCTTCCAACTTCTTCCGTTGGACAGAAAATGCAAAAGCTTGAACACACATACCAACAGATTCAAGAACAACTTCTTCCCCACTGTTGTAAGACTTCAAAATGGACCTCTTAAATTTTAAATTTAATGTTGATCTTGATTTTTGTACACCTCCTCTTCTACTGTCACATGTACCTAGGTACAGTGAAAAGTTTTGTTTAGTGTGCATTACAGGCAGATCATACCTTACAAAGTAAATTAGGATAGTAGAACAGAACAAAGATCTGCCTGTAATGCACGCAAAACAAAACTTTTCACTGTACCTAGGAACATGTGACAATGATAAATCAAATCAAATGTGTATTAACATTTCTGAACAGGTTGATTAGAAAATACCCTGAGGAACTTTGCTTCTGTTGTCAGGACATCTTGCATGTAGAGACAGGAACCAATTTTGTGGTTTGGACCAGGCTGCATCTCAACTCTGTGGCTTGCTTTTTTAGTGCTCACTCACTTTGAGCCAGGCAACTTTTCATGATTGTCAGCAGTCATCAGTCAAGGGGATGAACATGTTGCCGTATAGCACCGTGCTACATTAGTGTTCCATCTGCATCATGTTCTAGCCGTGTACACACCAAACATGCTACATGTGCTTCAACTAAATAGTCATATTTTAAAAGCTAAGGGAATTAATCCTCAGTCAAGTCCATAGAGACACCATTCAATCAGTGGGTCCTAGAGCAGTAATCAAGGTTGGCCTCTGTTATTGGTGGCAGGGGTTTGGACATGGTTAGTCAATAGTTTGAATGGTCACCATCAAGGTGTTCATGTCTCTCCAGTCCAAAGAAAAGACCACTGTTCTGAGGGTCCATCATTAAAAATCAAGGTGGGATCATTTGGGGCCGCTGCTGTGGGAGGGAAGCTTGGAAACTAAATTGTCGTGATTGGAGGCAGAATGCTGAAATCAGGAGAGAATTACAATAGTGGAGGGGGGAACAACTTAATACATTAGGGAGGGGAGACGATATTGAGGGAAAGGGGTAATGCAGGAAGGAAATCATCTGAAGTCAGCAGTATCTTGGCTTTAATGGGGATCATTGGAGATTATTCAAATACCAATTATCTGAAGGAGATCTCAAGGTCCCGATAGAAACATTACATCAAAGTTTACAGTGATTAACAGGCACCGTCTCTAAATAACTGACCTCCCACTCTCCTTCTCTCCCAACACTTTCCTTGGAGTTCTACAGAGAATTGCACCCTAAACCACACCCCCCCCCCGCCTCCCCCTCTTCCCAGAAATAATCTCTCCAACATTGTCCTGTACAGACCAAATATGGAACCTTTCAAAAATTTGCAGTACAAAGTTGTGTATGTGTATGCGTGTATGTATCTGTGCGATATTTGGTGACTTACCCCACAAAGACAGCAGCAGCAGTATTGTTGTTGGTGTGCAGGCCAGATGCCCCGGAGAAGGGTCGGGGTAGATGGGGAGGGCTCGAGCGCTTTGAGCTGGGGGGAGGGGAGGGGGCAAGGTTGGACCGGGTTGGGAGTGGGGTCAGGTTTGGACCAGGTTGGGGGTGGGGACTCGCGCGTTTGGTTGCGGGGAGCAGGCGTGGTGCTGGATCGGGCTGGGGGTCGATTTTGGACGGGGGTGGTGGGGACAAAAGGGGAGCGGTGTTGGGGGCAAGGTTTCGCGCGCTGTGCGCTGCTGCAGTCTCCTGAATAGGGAGCAGACTTTAAAACTCCGAGGTCCAGAGGAAAGGCATTTAATCGATTCACCAAGTAATCAATTATCCGAATGAAATAGTGCCTGCCCATCAGGTTCAGATAATCGAGTTTCCAATGTACTTGATCTGGTATATTCATATGATAATGTTTTGAGCAAGAGATTTAAAGTAGGGAGACCAAAATTTAGATAGAGGGTTTGGTTGGGGTCCTGGGGATGTTCAAAGCCTATGGAGTTAATAGGGAGTACTGTCAAGAAGGAAATGCTTGTTTCTGGGGTGGGGGGTCACCAATAGTAAGAGCCTGAGCCTGACATTCACTCTTGCAGAATGACTACCAGCATCATGCTGTAAATAACAAGTGCAACATGGAATTGAAAATGGTTGTGACCTCTGAGAGGGAAGTATTTTCAATTCTGATAATGTGAGGCCTTTCAAAGGGAAATGGACTCACAGTCTTGTTAGCACTGCATGCTCTGTGAACCTTAGACATGGTTTGTGTGTGGAACTGGTGGACACAGATATAGTTACAATGTTTAAAAAACATTTGGAAAACTGTATATGGAATAGAAAAGATTTGGAAAGATATGGGCCAAACAGGCAAGTGAGGCTAGCTTAATTTTGGAACATGGTCAGTATTGACTAGTTGGACAAAAGGATCTGTTTCCATACTATATAATTCTATGACTCTACGACTCTATTAGGCTACTGTGTTCAGTTCAAATCCTTGCCCCACGTACTCTTGACCATATATACAACATTATGATTCAATTTCACTAATGGTTGTGATGCAAAAGCAATTTTGTCATCCAGAAAGATCGACCTTAATTGCCAAAATGGTAGACACATTCCAAAGTCCCATTTCCTGCATGTGGTGCTGCAGCCACTACTCCACACCTTGGACCATCAAACATATAACGTTATGATAGCTAGTATTTGTACCTTCAGTATTATAGCTGCAGTTAAACAGATATTTGCACACACAGCTGATGAAGAAAGTGAATTGGTGCATTCTCTGAGGCATCCATGCTCTTGTCCTCAGAGGTAGAATGTGTTGCAGCAATAACCGCTTGATGGTGGAGATCGTGGTAATGTCACATTGCAAACAAGAACCAGAGGTTCAGGAGGCATGCCAATAATACATTCACAGTGGAGGTTATAGGAGAAAGTGCAATGAAGGATCACAAGAAGCACAATAGAATTACAGAATCCCTACAATGCAGAAAGAGATTATTTGGCCATCAAGCCCATCCCATAACTCTCCATTTCCATTGTCAATCGTTCCTACTCTGCACATCTTTGGACTATGGGAGGAAACCAGATCATCTGGCAGAAACCTATGCAGACTGGGGGATAATATGCAAACTCCATACAGTCAGTCATCCAAGGCTGGAATCAAACTTGGGTCCCTGGTCTATGAGGCAGCATTGCTGCCACATTGCACCACTGTTAGTCTAACAAACAAGCAAAAAAAATCTCGATTGTTGATTTTATACAAGTGTATACATTTTAACATGTGAACCATAAAGGTACCGAAAAGAAGTGAGAAATTTTTTAACCACTTGACAGGGAAATTAACAAATTGAATATAGAGGTCAGATATTGTCTATATGGACTTTATTAAGTCATTTGATAAGATTCTGCATGGTAGATTGGTTAATAAGGTTAGATCACATGGAATAAAGGGAGAACTAGCCATTTGGATACAAAATTGGCTCAAAGGTATTGACAAGAGATTGGTGGCAGAGGGTTGCTTTTCAGACTGGATGCCTGTGACCAGTGGTGTGCCTGTGGCCAGTGCTGGGTCCACGGCTTTTCATCATTTATATAAATGATTTGAATGTGAATATAGGAGGCATGGTTAGTATGTTTGCAGATGACATCAAAATTAGTGGTACAGTGGATAGCAAAGAAGGTTATCTCACAGTACAAGAGGATCTCAATCAGATGGGCCAAGAGCCGAGGGGAGGCTGAGAGAGTTTAACTTAGATAAGTGTGAAATGTTGCATTTTGGTTGGGCAAATCAGGGCAGGATTCATACTTAATGGTAAAGTGAACAAAGAAACCTTGGAGTGCATGTTCATAGTTCCTTGAAAATAGAGTTGCAAGTAGACAGGGTAGTGAAGAAGGCATTCGGTACCTTTGCCTTTGTGGGTCAGTGCATTGAGTAAAGGAGTTAGGAGGTCATGATGCAGCTGTACAGGACATTGGTTAGGCCACTTTTGGATTACTGTGTTCAATACCAGTCTCCCTGCTATAGGAAATATGTTGTTAAAGTTGAAAGGGATCAGAAAAGATTTACAAAGGTGTTGTCAGGGTTGAGGGTTTGATCTATAGGGAGAAGTTGAATATGCTGGGGCTATTTTTTCTGGAACATTAGAGGCTGAGGGGTGACCTTATAAATCATGAGGGGCATGAATAGATTAGATTAAATTACTTATAGTGTGGAAACAGGCCCTTCGGCCCAACAAGTCCATACTGATCCGCCAAAGCACAACCCACCCAGACCCATTCCCCTACATTTACCCCTTCACCTAACACTATGGGCAATTTAGCAAGGCCAATTCACCTAACCTGCACATTTTCTTTGGATTGTGGGAGGAAACCGGAGCACCCGGAGGAAATCCACGCAGACATGGGTAGAATGTGCAAACTCCACACAGACAGTTGCCTGAGATGGGAATTGAACCCAGGTCTCTGGCACTGTGAGGCAGCAGTGCTAACCACTGTGCCACCGTGCCGCCCAATAGGGTAAATAGTCATGGTATTTTTGCTTGGATAGGTGCGTCTAAAACTAGATGTAGGTATAAGGTGGGAGGGGAAAGATTTAAAAGAGACCTAAGGGGCAACTTTTTCACACAGAGGGTGGTGCATGTATGGAATGAAATGCAAGGGGAAGTGGTGGAGACTGGTACAGTTACAACATTGAAAAGGCATATGGATGGGTACATGAATAGGAAGGGTTTAGAGGGATATGGGCCAAATGCTGGCAAATAGGACGAGATTAATTTTGGATATCTGGTCAATATGGACGAGGTGGACCAAAGAGTGTGGTGCTGGAAAAGCACAGCAGGTCAGGCAGCATACAAGGAGCAGGAGAATCGACATTTCGGGCAAAAGCCCTTCATCATGCCTTTTCTAGCACCACACTCTTGACTTTAATCTCCAGCATCTGCAGTCCTCACTTTCGCAGAGTTGGACCAAAGAATCTGTTTCCGTGCTGTACAACTCTTTGACAGGCAGACAGAACATTGATCTGTCTGAACACTGTTCTCCCACACCATCTAGTGGCAGTCACAAAAGTGACAAAAGTTTTCAAGCTATCATATTCTTGGCTTCATATTTGTAATACTGTATCCTGGCAGCCCTGAAAAGTTCACATTTCTGCGTAGGCACACCTCGTGAAATGCTAGGTGAGCAAAAACACAGTGAAGCCCAAATAAACACAATAAACAAGTGTACAGGTTGGATTGATTTCATTACAGTCTTCCGTGATTTCATTACAGTCTTGCTTGAAACATGGAGAAAAGGAGATGAAATTCACAGGTGAGGTAAACTGATCACCTATTTGACATCAAGGTTACATTGACCAAGTTGGCCATAGAAAAACTAGAGTCAACCGGAATGAGGGGGATGTCTCCAATAGTTGGAATCACAGCTAGCCCAATGGAAGAATGATTGTTATTGTTGAAGGTGAGTCATCTTGGATCCAGGATATCCCTACAGAGATTCTTCAGGATGGTGTCTGAGCTGAACAACCTTTCTGTACTTTCATCAAGAAATGGAGATGTTTGCAGATGATAGCACAAGGTTCAACATCCCTTAGCACTCTCCAACGATTAAAGCTGTCCATGTCCAAACATAAAGCCAGATCTGGATAACATCCAGACTTGGGCTAGCAAATGGCAAGTAATATTTTGCCATATAAATGCCAGTCAATGACCATCTCCAATGAAAGAATTTAATCATCATCCCTTGACATTCAATGGCATTACCATTGCTGAACCATCCACAATCAACATCCTCGGAGTTATCATTAACCAGAAACTGAACCAGACTAGTCATCTAAAGGCTATGACTACAAGAGCATGTCAGAGGCTAAGAACTCCGCAACACATAACTTACTTCCTGACTCTTAAGATCCTATCCACCATCTACAAAACATAAATCATAAATGTGATGGAACACTCTCTACTTGCCTGGATGAATGTCGTGCCAATGACACTCAAGAAGCTTGACACCATCGAGGCCAAAGCAGCCCACCTGATTGGTGCCACATTCGTAAATATCAACTCCTTTTAGCACCAATGTACAGCAGCGTCAGAATGTAGCAAATTGAATATGCACTGCAACAATTCATCAAGGGTCCTTTGATAATATCTTCCAAAACATGTTCGCTACCATCTAGAAGGACAGCAGTTACAGGTGTAGTGATTGGAATACTTGTTGACTATGAGGTACTTGATTGGGTATTGTCCTGAGTCAATCAGAAAAGCCCTGGCTGACCTATATTACCGGGAGATTAAAATAATCTCATTTCAGACTGACTCTGAGCTGGCTGGCCGCAGCCAATGGTACGGTTGTATGAGTCAAAGAAAAGGTGATTTGATGATGGGACCCAGCCTTTGTGCTGCTCTTTTAGTATGTGGGTTGCAGACTGAACCTTTGTATTGGATTGAGCTTTTGTGTGTGTACAGTGCCTTCATGAGTGGATCGTGTCCTTGTTTGTGGACTGGGCCTCTCTGTGTGGACCAGGCCTCCATGCGTGGACTGTGCCTTTGCATGTTCCCATGTGTCCCCCATATGTAGCCTTGTGTAGGCTGACCAATGTGTGTTTAAAAAAAAAGTCAAATCAACGGCCCTGTGTTTTGGCTGGCCGATTGCCCTGGGAATGTATGTTTGTCTGTGATATCTTGTACTACAGTTTGAAATGAGATGTGTTTCTATACAGTTCTACATCAACGTCTCTGCTCTTCGGCGAATTGTCTTGATGTTTAGTGACTCGCGTATGAGACACTGCAACCTTATCTGCAATTTACTCCTTAAGCTGAGATGTCTTTCTATAGGATGTTCTATGCTGATGTCTTTGTCTTTTGGTGACTTGTTTTGTTATGTAGTGACTGGTGCTATGTGTTGTGTCTGTGACACCATAACTTTGAATTTTGAATAAAAGAGAAGATAACCAGTAGAAGAAGAAGAAAATAAAATATAACCAGGAGATTAGAATTCCCTCAATTCAGAGGACTGACTCTGAGCTGGCTGGCGACAGCCAGAGTACTGTGCACAAGGAGCAGCGCTTCAAACGTTAGTGCTTCCAAACAAACCTGTTGGACTATAACCTTGTTTTATGTGATTTTTTAACCAAGTAAATAAAGAGAGACTTGGTGACAGGATACCAGCCTCAACGGGGAACACACACCACCTACAGGTCCCCTCTAATCCACTCACCATCTTGACTTGGGATAATATTATTGCTCTTTCAGTGTCACTGGGTTTAAATCCTGGAAACTCCACCTTATTAGCATTGTGGATCTACTTACATCAAATCAGCTGTAGTGGTACAAGAACATAGCACATTAACAGCTGCTCAAAACCAACAAGGATGGGCAATAAATACTGACCCAGCCAGTGACTCACACGTTCCTTGAATGGATTTTTAAAAAATCACCAATATATGCTAAAACCTCATATATGATCCAATAAAAGCATTAATCAGTCAAGTACTTTAAATTGCCCCAATATTATTTTCCTTCCAAACTTTTCTTCTTTTCAACCTCCATTTCCAAAGGCATCATATTAATATTAGTACATGGTTATGTGGCAGCAGCAACTGTACAGTACCTTCCCTACATGAATGTTATTTGTGTGTGTTTGTAAAGATGTGAGAACTACTATAGTCAAAGCTGTCCTTAGACTTAATCATTACATTTCACATGCAAATTTAAAGTAGCAGCAATTTGGCAGTACAAAACTTAAGTATTTGCGTACAATTCTGGTCTCCTTCCTATCGGAAGGTTGTTGTGAAATGTGGAAGGGTTCAGAAAAGATTTACAACAATGTTTACAAGAGTTGAAGGGTTTAAGCTATACGGAGAGGCTGAATAGGCTGGGGCTGTTTTCCCTGGAGCATCGGAGGCTGAGGGGTGATCTTATTGAGATTTATAAAATCATAAGGGGCACAGAGAGAATAAATAGACAATGTCTTTTCCCTGGGGTGAGGGAGTCCAGAACTAGAGGGGCTGGGTTTAGGGTGACAGGGGAAAGGTATAAAAGGGACCTAAGGGGCAACTTCTTCACGCAGAGGGTGGTATGTGTATGGAATGAGCTCCCAGAGGAAGTGGTGGAGGCTGATACATTACAGCATTCTGGATGGGTATATGAATCGGAAGGGTTTGGAGGGATATGGGCCAAGTGCTGGCAAATGGAACTGGATTAGGTTAGGATATCTGGTCAGCATGGACAGGTTGGACAAAAGGGTCTGTTTCCAAGCTGTACATCTCTATGACTATTATTAAAACAAAACATTTTGCTGAAGCTTTTTCAGGATATTCACAAGAATAGCAAGAGAAAATGGGCAGCTTTCTGAGAAGCAAATGTGATTGGTTAGCAAGAGGACTCTGACTAGGGAGGCACTGCTGTGGAGAATTCATTCTCAACAAAACATATCATTTTCATCAATGAAATCTGAAGCAAGCTCTCATCAAATGTTCACATATGCACCCTTTACCCACCTGGCCATTTGGAATGCCATAAACATTCATGCAATGTATACAGCATGCTCCTATCTTCCAAAATACATGCAGCATGATTCTTTGATGTACCTTTTTGAATAAGATTGCTGTGGAACATATTAACAAAGCAAACAGACATTATTTATAGACCAAATTCCCACAAAACCTCAATCAATAACAACATTACCATTGATCAGTCATTGACATTTCTAAGTTCTTTACTAGCATGCTACACAATGTTTTAAACTTATTCAGAAAAAATATAGTGTACTATAACAAATCTGAAGAAGCACATGAGTACAAGTGAAAGAAGCAAGAATGGAATAGTCAGCCATGAAGAAATATCCCTGATTGTTTTTGTTTCCTCTGTGCACATCATAGTCATAGAGTTGGAGACAAAAACCGACCCTTTGATCCAACTTATCCATGACGATCAGATATCTTAAATTAATTAAATTAAATTTGCCAGCATTTGACCCACATTCCTCTATGTCCTTTCTACTTGTGTACCCATCCAGTTTTAGGCTCACTGACCTTGGGAAAAAGGCCTTGGCTATTCACCTTACCCATGCCCTCATAATTTTATAAATAGATCGTCCCTCAACTTCCAATGCTCCAGAGAAAATAATCCCAGCCTATTCAGCTTTTCACTATAGCCCAAACCCTCCACCTATAGCAAAATCCTTGTAAATCTTTTCTGAGCCCTTTCAGGTTTGACGTCTTTCCTATAGCAGGGAGCTCAGAACAGAAAATAGCATTCCAAAGGTGGCCTAACCAATTAGTGCCATGGTGGCTCAGTGGTTGGCACTGGTGCCTCACAGCGCCAGGGATCCGGTTTCGATTCCACCCTCTGGCACCTGTCTGTATGGAGTTTCCACATTCTCCCTGTGTCTGTGTGGGTTTCCTCTAGGTGCTCCGGTTTCCTTCAACACTCCAAAGATGTGTAGGTTAGGAGAATCGGCTGTGCTAAAATTGCCCTTAATGTTCAGGAATGTGTAGGTTAGGTGCATTAGTCAGGGGCAAGTATAGGATAGGGGGAATGGGTCTGGGAGGGTTATCTTCAGAGAGTCAATGTGGACTTGTTGGGCCAACATTATAGGGATTTTATGATTCTACATATAGACTCTATGAATGTCCTGTACAGCTGAATTATGGTATCCCAATGCCTATACTCAATGCACTGACCAATAAAAGCAAGTGTACCAACCACCTTCTTCACTAACTTGTCTACCTGTGACTCTACCTTCAAGGAATTATGAACCTACATCCCAAGATCTTTTTGTTCGGCAACACACCCCAGGACCCTACCATTAAGTGTTTAAGTTCTGCCATGATTTGCCTTTCCAAAATGCAACACCCCACATTTATCTAAATTAAACCCCATCTGCCATTCCTTGGTCCATCAGCCCATCTGTTCAAGGTCCTGTTGTACTTTGAGGTAACCTCCTTCACCCTTCTGAGGAAAGGTCACTCGACATGAAATGTTAACTCTGACTTCTCTCCACAGATACTGCCAGACCTGCTGAGTTTTTCTAGCACTTTCTATTTTAACCTTCTTCACTGTCCTTTACACCACCAATTTCGATATGTGTTAAATGCATTACAGCCACTCATGCTGCATTCATCTCAGAATTCTGGAAATATTCTTCAGGGCTTTCTGGAAGTGGATATTTAGCATTTTAGTTTGACAGATCCTGAGCCAGATTGAACAGTATTCTGCTGCTGAGCCGACCAACGTCAGTTAAGGTGAGTATAATGTGTTAAAAATGCTGCCCGGTGTTTCCGTTTTTAATTCACTCTCATCTTGACCTTGCTCCAGTATTGTACAGTGCTGGCAGGTTGATGTCTGATCAAGAGTGATGAGCTTAGGGCATAGTGAGTGGTCAGCAACAGAACTAGATGTGCATTTGCTTCTTGGCTTATGAGTTCTTCAGATAGAATACATATATTGCAGAGTTGTATTTGTCTTAGTGAAGTCTCCAATTTCTGAAGTGAACCTCTACAATATTCTTCCTCTTATTTTGCAAAGAGTGAACATTTGAAGAGCCTGCTGTGGAAACGAAAACATTAAAATTTAGTAAGAAACATCTTACTGTAGCTTCAGCTTTTCATTAAGGTGCAAGGGAAAGCAAGATCATGTGACATTGTATTGCTTCCTGTGATGATATACATTGCTTGATTATCATATTACAGTTACAATTACCTATTCTACTATTATCTTCACAAATTCATTGATTCAAGTAACATTTGCACTAGACAAATGCCAGGCAATGACCTTGTCCAGTACAAGATAATATTATCACTGTCCCTTCACATTCAATAGTGTTATCATCACTGAATCCTGAATCCCCCACTATCAACATCCTTTGGGTTACTTGACTAGCAACTCAACTGGACATGTCACATAAACATAGTGACTATAAGAACAATTCAGAGGCTGGGAATACTGCAGTGAGTAACTCAAATGTGAATCCCCAAAGCCTGCCCACTATCAACAAGGTACGATAGGAGTGCATTGAAATATTCCCCACTTGCCTGGATGGGTTTCAATAACACTCCAAAAGCTTAACACTGTCTAGGGCAAAGCACTGATGCTCAGTAAGAGCAATATATACTATCTTCAAAATGCAAGGCAGAAATTGGCCAAAGATCCTTAAGCAGCACCTTCCAAATCCACTTCCATTTAGAAGAATAAGGGCAACGGTTACATGGGAACACGGTGGCACAGTGGTTAGCACTGCTGCCTCACAGCGCCAGAGACCCGGGTTCAATTCCCGACTCAGGCGACTGACTGTGTGGAGTTTGCACATTCTCCCCGTGTCTGCGTGGGTTTCCTCCGGGTACTCCGGTTTCCTCCCACAGTCCAAAGATGTGCACGTCAGGTGAATTGGCCATGCTAAATTGCCCCTAGTGTTAGGAAAAAGGGGTAAATGTAGGGGAATGGGTGGGTTACGCTTTGGCGGGTCGGTGTGGACTTGTTGGGCCGAAGGGCCTGTTTCCACACTGTAAGTAATCTAATCTAATCTAATCTCCACTAATTTTCCGTCCAAGACACTCACCATCCTGACTTATACCCATATCCGCAGAATCGATTTCCGCGGTTTCAGTTATCCATGGTTTACCGCATCCTGAACATATTACAGGGAACCTTCCGCAACTAGGGACCACAAGGCTGCCAGGAAGGTAAATTTCCCATTTAATTGAATGGGTTCGCTCCTATCCATGGTTTTGGTCTTCCGCGGTGGGTCTTGGAACGTATCCCCACGGGTACAGGGGTCTACTGTATACCACAATTCCTTCATTGTCACTGGGTTAAAATCTTGGAATTCCCTCTCAAAGGGATTTGTGGGTTTACCAACAGGGTATGGACTGCAACAGTTCAAGCTGACGTACCACCTTTCTAAATGGCAACAAACACTGGCCATCCAGTGACGCTCATGTTCCCCAAATGAATGAAATAAAGTCCTGGGAATGAAGAGCTTGTCAAATGAAGAGTAGTTGAGGACTCTGGGTCAGCACTCGATATGGTGTAGAAGGATGAGGGGGGATCTCATTGAAACTTACAGAATACAGAGAGGAGAAAGTGAGGACTGCAGATGCTGGAGATCAGAGCTTAAAAATGTGTTGCTGGAAAAGCACAGCAGGTCAGGCAGCATCAAAGGAGAAGGAGAATCGACATTTCGGGCATACGCTTATGACCTGCTGCGCTTTTTCAGCAACACATTTTTAAGAATACAGAGAGGCCTGGATAGAGTGGATGCAGAGAAGATGTTTCCAGTAGACCCAGAATTGGACTAAGTATTCCAAAAGTAGCCTAACCAAAGTTCTGTACAGCCACAACGTGACCTCCTATACTCAATGCTCTGACCAATAAAGACAAGCATACCAAATGCTCTATCTTGAAATAGAGACTAAGAACATAGTCTGCAAACTTTTCAAAAGGGTATGCAATAGTTAATACTTTTGCTTTGTGTTAATCTCTGTCAGTGAACAAGCCAATTTTAAACTGATCCATACACACATCGATCTGCATTTGAAAGCTCCCAACCTTATTATAAAGCTGATTTAGTGATTTATTGACAACAGCTAGAATGGACAGATTGTTCTGACTAGTTTACCATGAACGTCTGGAATGCAGTCACATTCCAAGTAGCTGGAAATTCTTGATTTCTCTTGTTTCCTATGGATCAATTCCAACAGCAGATATACAACATGCCTATGGGACTTGACAGCTGAAGAGGAGAATTCACATTTGTTGCTAAGTCATGCTTCCTTTAAATATTGCACCATAGCTTGTGCTCTTGTATCACATTGTGATTGAGTGGATCAATGAATGTGACATATAACGATGTGCAATCATTCTTTTAAATTTGACACTGTGCTCTGGAAGATTTCTGCTGCTGGAGTCTGTTGATACAAATCCTCCCAAAGGTTGAGTTGTTTCCCAATTTAGCTGAGCTACTTTCCATAGACAACATCAGATTAACTTCACATCCAACGGTTTTGCTCTCCTGTAAAGATCTATGTAAACATTAGCTTGTTGGTTCTGTCTCAGATCAAATAATATCTTGCTTTATCAAAGAGTCAACTTTCTTCTTTACCTTTGGCAAATGTGGAAAGCAACATCTATGGAGTTTTACAAACATATATACAAAATATACCTGCAATCTTCTCACAGCTTCCTGGTAATAGCCAATGCCATAATTATACTTTCAGTTGTTGCCATCACATAATATTATTGGTTTTATTCCATAGAATATGGAAAGGTTCTGCTGAGGTCAGGTAAACAATAACTTTATCTAAAAAAAAATCTTATGATCGTTCATTCTTACCACAAGGCTTCAAGAAAGAGTAAGATCACATGATGTTGCATGCTGTTTAATTAGCTTATTATTCTGATTGAATTCGCCCTTATACCACTGCTTCCAAACAATAATTTCATAAATAATACCAGAAATGGTTTTCTCTTATTTCTCACTCCACATAAATTTCTCCATTTTCTTCCAAATGTCTTCACAAAGGCCTTGGTCAAATCAGTGAACTTAGTATAGAGATTTGTCTTTTTCTTGGCATTTATGTTGGAGCTACTTAACTGTAAACATTATATCAATGGATTCTTCAACTTTGGTGAAAAAGTACCAACTTATTAACAGCACCCTAATATTCCCAAAATGCTGCCTAATGGGAGTGACAGCATGAAGCATAAACTTGTCACTTCTCAAGGTATCAGCATTTATGCTCATACCACTGCCACTCTGCCAATACCCCTGGTGTTGCGTGAGAGAAAGTGAGAACTACAGATGCTGGAGATCAGACATAAGGTGTGGCACTCGAAAAGCACAGCAGGTCAGGTAGCATCCGAGGAGCAAGAGAGTTGAAGTTTCAGGCATAAGCCCTTTATCAGGATTGGGGTGAAGGGTGGGGGGGTTGCAAGAGGGCTGACAGATAAATAGGAGGGTGGGGCTTGGGGGAGGTAGATGCAGGTGGTGATGATGGTGATATGTCAGAGGTGAGGGTGGAGCGGATAAGTGAGAAGGAAGATGGACAGGTAGGACAGTTCAAGAGGGCGATGCCGAGTTGGAGGGTTGGATCTGGGATGCGGTGGGGGAAGGGGAGATGAGGAAACTGGTGAAGTTGATGTTGATGTTGTGTGGTTAGAACATTACAGCGCAGTACAGACCCTTTGGCCCTCAACGTTGTGCCAACCTGTGAAAACAATCTGAAGCCCATCTAAACTACACTATTCCATTATCGTCCATATGTTTATCAAAATACTATTTAAATGCCCTTAAAATTGGCGAGTCTAACACTGTTGAAGACAGGGCTTTCCACGCCCTTTGGTTCAGGAGATTACAATGGAGGGGATGGAGGGGTCTGTTAGGTTGTGTTAATAGAGGGTAGTGTCCCTCCAAATCCTTCCTATTCATATACCCATCCAAATACCTTTTAAATGCTGCAATTGTACCAGCCTCCACCATTTCCTCTGGTAGCTCGTTTCATACATGCACTATCCTTTTATATCTTTCCTCTCTTACTCTAAACCTATGCCCTCTAGTTCTGGACTCTCCCATCCCAGGGAAAAGATTTTGTCTATTTTTCCTATCCATTAATGTGATTGCTTTGGAAGGTTGGACTTTCCATAAACACCACTGTTCAGCCACTGTCAATTTTAAATGGGGCAACCACTTGTTTGTTTAAGCACCAACCTATTTCAAGTACTAAATGGAAATATATATGTAGACACCTAGCATTCTAATTATGCATTTGTGACAAAACTGGATGCCATTTGTACCCTCCAGACTCTGAATAGTTTTGATGGCAAAATAGCTCAAGAGGACCAAAAACAATCTTTTGGTCCAGGGGAAAAGGGCGTGTTTCTTCAGAGACCACAAAAATAATCACAGCCATTGCAACCTGGGCTCTCTTTCCACCCCATTCCAAATGGCAACTTATTTTACTGACAGCTACACATTCCACAGGCCATCTGTCCTAAATCTAATAATTTGCAGTGGAATACATGTTTGTGATTGGAGAACTCATGGTTCTATATGACACAGGCCTCAAAATGACTCTGACATATTCAAACGGTAGCATCGTCAGATTACTAAGGGGCTCCTTATGATCAAAATAATAAAATTTTAACCATATGCAGTCCCACGAATAATGCTGAAAGAGCTATCAATGAATTGGAAAGAGATCTGGGTGCCTAAAAATATTCTCCACTGAATGCAAGTAACCAAGGCAAGGCTACAATCAACACATCCAGTAAAATGTCAATAAAAAAAGTAGCCAAAACAGTTAAATGTAAAATTAAGATCAAACTATATAGTGGTGTGGTTGGATTACATTTTTCATATTTACATTTGTCTAAGACACAAAGAAGACAGTACAGAATGAACCACAAACTGATTCGATATTACAAACTTAAGATGAAAAACGTTGGTTTTCAAGGAGCTGTATATGTAGAACAGGCAAATCTGGAATAGAAATATACAGCTGAATTTTCTGGTAAAATGCATTCCCTAGTCCTCGGATGAAAAAGTTGGTTATAAGCCAAACCATGAGAAAGCCAGCTGCAATACGGCCGTATTGGGGTTTAATTGGCACAGAGTTAAGACCTCTTCTCCCATCTGGGGACGAGGTCCTACCTTGAGGAATTGTCAAATAATCACATTGATCAACAATTTGCAGTCAACTCCTAAAGAAGAGGTAAGGAAACCAAACTTAAAGTAGGTCTGTTGTATTATTGGGGCCTGCCAGCCAGCCCTGCTAAGGGCTATGTTAGATAGGTTGGAGAATGGATTTGGACGTTGTAGTAGAGTGTAATTGAGCTGCAGCTGAACTGCAGAGTCCTGTTACAGACAATCCCTCAGAATATTTAAGGCCATCATAAGCAGCAGCTTCATTGCAACTCTCACATTCAAACATGCCTCTCAAGAAATG
The DNA here is from genome assembly GCF_004010195.1 of Chiloscyllium plagiosum. Lineage (NCBI taxonomy): Eukaryota > Metazoa > Chordata > Chondrichthyes > Orectolobiformes > Hemiscylliidae > Chiloscyllium > Chiloscyllium plagiosum. The sequence continues at coordinate 639,834 of NC_057715.1, read as the reverse complement.
TATGATGCTAATATGTAGGCCTTTTAACCCAATATGTAAGCATAAGGGAGCTTGCAGTCTATCGACACATGGGTGAACATATTTCAAAAATTCTCTCACACATCAAAGTGAAGTAGATGATCACTGTGTTCACCCATGCGTCTCTGTGCTGGTTTTTCAAATCTTTCCTGTGTTCCATGACGTGATGCTCCTTCACTGTCAATGACTCTAAGACAGTCTGCTGAGTATGACACCCCCTTGACTTTGATGAACTTGGCACCTGAGAATTCGAAGCTCAGCAATGTGAGAGACTCCTGCTCATGACAAGAATCTCCTCTATTTCTGGAGCATCTTGAGGCACTGATGTCACCTGCAAAAAGGCCATCAGGATTGCTCTGAGTGAAATAACTGCAGACGCTGAAATAAAAACAGAAATTGCCGATGAGACTCAGCAGGTCTGGTAGTACCTGTTGGAAGAAAGCAGAGTTAATGTTTTGAGTCTGGTAAATTTTTGTCTAAAGGCATTGAACTTGGTGTTGAGTTTTTTTATTCATTTGTGGTGTTTGAAAGTCATTGGCTGGCCAGCATTTATTGCCCATTCCTAGCTACCCTTGATAAGGCGGTGGTGAGCTGCCCTCTTGAATTGCAGCAGTCCACCTGGTTTAGATTAACCCAGGTTTAGAATGCCCTTAGGGAGGAAGACACAGAGGCTCTGAGTGAAGACCCCAGATGCATGTCTCCCATTCCCCCTTGCTACGCTGTTGGCTCTTGAGTGCAATGTGACAAGGAATCAACAATTGAGCACAAATCTCCAGCACTCATTGACTGGTCAGTAGTATGTGGCTGTCCAGGAGAGTCATTAATCTCTCTGTAGATGAGGCTACGTATATGTACAAGAGAACGTTTGCAGCACTCATAGTCTGGAGGGTCCACTCCAGTGTCCTTGCCAGAGTGCACATTCCCTTTGGAATCTCTGCTAGATCTTCACACACCTCCCACAGTACATACAGTATCCATCACCTGAGGAGTAACTCTATCAGACAAGGACTCATTAGCATTCTCCGAGTTTCAGAAGCCTATCGGTTTCCAGGATGTGATCTGATGCATTTGCAGTGCCCAACTCAATATGTCTCTCACATCCATCCAATGCATGCAATTCTACATAATCAAATTCGTGAATGGAAGGGAGCATGGATAATATACTGTGAGGACCCCTACATTTCCTCAGAAGTCAATATGGCCCCTTCGGGGTGGTGGCTGTTGGTGCCTTGTTGGATAAAACACTACGTTTAGCAATATTTCTCTGCTCAGATGAATTTCTAACAGAGATTCTGAGCATCTGAGAGTCATCCTTTGTTTTTCAATGCATTACAGACTGATGTCCTCCAGCCTTTCATCTCATTACACTGTTCACTCCTACTGTCATTATAATTCAATCTGTTGCATATTCAACTATTCTCTTAGCTGCAAACTCCCCCACCATGACACAGTTCCAGTGCCTGTACAACCATTTGATCAATACCCATGTTCACTGAACAGCTAGAGTACATTCTTCTTCTTCAGCATCACAGATGCATGTTTGGGCAGGGCATAACCTCATCAGTACTTCAACTATCTCAAGCAATATGGACACTTTTCTACTTATCCACTGTGGAAGAATAAAGATTATCCTTTTCGTGAACATCATGCCCTCCTGTTTGAATCCACTTTGCACTAGCAACTGGCATTACACCTTTCTACAGGCCTTTCCTCTCTTTGCTACCACCTCCCTGTTCCCTGACTGATAGACATTGATTGACTCATTTCTGATATTCATCATGCACATATCTTCCCTTATGTGTGCACCTGGGTTGCCAAACAAATTAACTGCTCTTATAGAATAGAAAGAGTCATTTAGGCTCTTCCGACATTCTAGCAATCTCTGGATGATCTCTGGCTGCCGAATTCCTTTGCTACGTCCATCTAGACTTGCTTGGTCTGATGGCAAGGTTGTTTCTTCCCATGTTGCAATGTGAGCATCCCATCACTTAGTCTGTCAGGAAAACGGCGTCATCATCAAACAGTAAGCCGTTCTTGCTTCCGCTCTGCTCTATTGTTCCTGGGTGCTGATGTTATGAGAGTGGATCAAAATGAAATGCTCTAAGAACCCAGAAGGAGCTGATATAATTTGTATGTATACTATGTACTAAGGAAGGAAATGTAATCGACACAGGAATTATCACTCTGATGCACGGTCTTTTGTACTTCTGCTTCACTTTCCTCCCCATCTCCTTTTTTTCAATGTTCCTTTGCAATTTGATGTTGGGCAGAGGAGTGCTTGTTTCTGCCCATGGAACTTATAATCACATTTCTGCCGCCTCTTTAAATATTAGGTCAGACATTCCTTCAGGTTCATGAACTGGTAACACTGACATAGTAGATTCTGCCCTCAGCAAATAATTAACAGGGATCACCAATGCACACTCACAAATTGGCCAACAGGGGCCTAACCATGTCAGAAATGACGCAGTGTCCTGACCAGAAGAGGGCCATTTATCCCACTGTGTTCATGCTCAATGGAAAAGTCTAATCTTTATTTTCCAGTTCTTGGTCAAGATACTGATAGATGCAGCACATGAAATTAACTCATCATTGCTAATTTTTTCCATTCTCAGCCATATCCACTGATGTCAGCTACTGCCTCAATTTCAAAATCTGGAGTGCAAATTCCTCCAACTGACCACACATGTGCATTATCCAGAACATGAGAAGACACAAGTTTTCAATTCTCACATGAACAGGCCATGCATCTTACAAAAAATGAGGTGCTCTTTTATATCTCCACATAACAATCAAACAAATTAAACTTTACAAAAACTACTTAAAACCAAGAGTATTATAGTATTCTTATGTGGGGAGTGAACCAGGTACACAAGTAAATTCACCTGGACCATCTCTGACACCTCCCTACCCTTCCTGGACCTCTCCATCTCCATTAATGACGACCGACTTGACACTGACAGTTTTTACAAACCCGACTCCCACAGCTACCTGGATTACAACTCTTCCCACCCTACCTCCTGTAAAAATGCAATCCCGTATTCCTAATTCCTCCACCTCTGCTGTATCTGCTCCCAGGAGGACCAGTTCCACCACAGAACACACCAGATGGCCTCCTTCTTTAGAGACCACAATTTCCCTTCCTACCCACCCCTTTCTGCCTTCTGCAAAGACCGTTCCCTCCGTGACTACCTGGTCAGGTCCACGCCCCCACCCCTACAACCCACCCTCCCATCCAGGCACCTTCCCCTGCCACCGCAGGAATTGCAAAATGTGCGCCCACACCTCCTCCCTCACCTCCATCCAAGGTCCCAAAGGAGCCTTCCACATCCATCAAAGTTTTACCTGCAAATCCACCAATACCATTTATTGTATCCGTTGCTCCCGATGCGGTCTCCTCTACATTGGGGAGACTGGATGCTTCCTAGCAGAGCGCTTTAGGGAACACTCCGGGCCACCCGCACCAATCAACCACACCACCCTGTGGCCCAACATTTTAACTCCCCCTCCCACTGTGCCGAGGATATGCAGGTCCTGGGCCTGCTCCACCGCCGCTCCCTCACCACCCGCCGCCTGGAGGAAGAACGCCTCATCTTCCACCTCGGAACACTTCAACCCGAGGGCATCAATGTGGATTTCACCATTTTCCTCATTTCCCCTCCCCCTACCTTCCCCCAGTTCCAACCTTCCAGCTCAGCACCGCCCGCATGACCTGTCCTACCTGCCTATCTTCCTTCCCACCTATCCACTCCACCTTCCTTCCTCTCTGACTTATCACCTCCATCCCCACGAGGTAAAAACAATGACTGCAGATGCTGGAAACTAGATTCTGGATCAATGGTGCTGGAAGAGCACAGCAATTCAGGCAGCATCGAGGAGCTGAAGCTCCTCGATGCTGCCTGAATTGCTGTGCTCTTCCAGCACCATTGATCCAGAACCTCCATCCCCACCCCCACTCACCTATTTTACTCTATGCTACTCTCTCCCCACACCCACCCTCCAACTCATTTATCTCTCCACTGTGCAGGCACCCTGCCTCTATTCCTGATGAAGGACTCCTGCCCGAAACGTCGATTTTCCTGCTCCTCAGATGCTGCCTGACCTGCTGTGCTTTTCCAGCACCACTCTAATCTAGACTCTGGTTTCCAGAATCTGCAGTCCTTGTTTTTACCTACACAAGTACATAATACTAAAACGTAACTTTAGAATTTATTTAGAATAAAAAAGAAATAAATTAAAATACTTGAAATATCGAGTTCAATAATTTTAGAACCTCAACACCTTCTTCCATGCTCTTTACTCGTGCCGGACCTGCCCCCTCCCAACTTCTGGATCTGTCATTATGCTGCAAATAGCTGCTTTCATCAGCCAACTGCATTTTCACCTCCTACTGGTCCCTATTGCTTTCCTTTCTCCACTCATTCTGCATCCCTTTTTTCTTGCAAAGATGCTGTTTTCTTTCTGGGCCATCTCCATCTATTACGTACTCCTGGTCTTCAGCATACATAGGAGAAAGTGAGGACTGCAGATGCTGGAGTACCAGAGTTGAAAAATGTGGTGCTGGAAAAACACAGCAGGCCAGGCAGCATCCGAGGAGCAGGAGAATCGACGTTTCGGGCTTAAGCCCTTCTTCAGGAAATAGAATACATACATACCACATTTTCCTGCCTAAAATCTGTCGTGAAGAAGGGTCACTGGTTCCTCAAACGATTAACTTTGCTTTCTGTCCAGTTTCTCGAGCAATTTCTGGTTTGTTTGACTGGCTACATTGCATCAATTGTATGACACAATTATCTTCTGCTATAAATTCTGTGTCCTATGATCCAGTTCCACAACCCGAAAGCTAGTGCTCCCAAATAAACCTGTTGGACTATAACCTGGTGTTGTGTGATTTTTAACTTTATACACCCCACTCCTCCTCCACATCAGTGAAATTTCGGCACAGCCAAGAAGCAGCATGGTGCTATTGTGCGGACGAGAATGAACGGTAGGGAAACAAGTGACAGTACGAATCAAGATGAGCTTATAGCTCCTCATAGTCAAGTGTCGTCGACTCGAAACGTTAATTTCCCCAGCAATTTCTGTTTTTATCACTTCACCGTCTGTGTGGAAGCAACATCGCCTGCAGATTTTTTTTAAAAACTAGACTTTGTCATTACAACATTAAGTTGCTCCCAACTCAGTAAATCTCGTCATTTAACGGCTAACCGTGCCAGCAAATTACAAATCTGGTTTTAACTTATTGCTCAGCTCAACGGTTGAAATGTCCGTTGGTCTTCAGGCGGTCCGCGTGCAGCTGCGACGGCGCGAAGACGGCTCACCTGGCGCGAGGAGAAGTATGTCCACTGCACGCGCTGGCAGCAAGGGGGAGGGGGGGGGAGGGGCAGAGAGCACGAGTGCGGGCGGCTGGGGAAGGGACAGAGAGCGCGAGCAGCAAGGAGGGAGGAGCACAGAGCGCGAGTGCGAGCGGCAAGGGGGCGGGGCAGAGTGCGAGCGGCAAAGGGGCGGGCAGAGCGCGAGTGGCAAGGGGCGGAGCAGAGAGCGCGAGTGCGGGCGGCAAGGGGGCGGGGCAGAGAGCGTGAGTGCGGGCGGCAAGGGGTCGGGGCAGAGAGCGCGAGTGGCGGGGGGTTCAGAGAGCACGGGCGGCAAGGGGCAGGGTCAGCGAGCGCGGGCGGCAAGGGGTAGGGTCAGAGAGCGCGCGCGGCAAGGGGGCGGGGCAGAGAGCGCGCGCGGCAAGGGGGAGGGTCAGAGAGCGCGCGCGGCAAGGGGGCGGGGCAGAGAGCACGAGCACGACTGCGGGCGGCTGCACCATGAAGCCGGCGGCGCTTTGTATTTGTGGAGCGTTGCTGCTGTTCCTAACCGCCTTCAGCTCGTCGTCTGCCTCTGGTGAGTGTGGCCACAGCTTCGTCCCTCAGGTGTCTCTCGTCTGTTTTATTTATTTTTGTTTTTCAAGAGGAGCAGGGGAATCTCCCTGTCAGGACCTGGCCTGACTGGATAACGGGACGTTTTAATGGGACAGAGGTACAAGGAACGTTACCTTTTCTTCGTGGTAGGGAAAGTAAGAAGGACGTTCTGGTACGAGTCGTCAATATTGAGAGGCACAATGTTTGTGAAGTTTTTATCCCCAACTTTGTTTTTGATGGAGGGATGTGATGTGCTATCTTGCTGTAACGTTTCCATCGTTGATGTGGAGGACCCCCCACAGAATATATAAGTACAAGATCAAAGGGTCATGCAATCTGAGCCAATGTATTGAGCAAGCCTAGATGACTACTCCATTCTAACCGATTAAAGAATTAGGTGCAGATTTCGATTGATTAATGTGTAAATCCCAGGATTTCTGTCAAGTCACCACCACAAGGAACTTCAGGTTTTATCAGAGTGAAGTTAAAGATCTCACAACTCCAGGTTATAGTCCAACAAGGTTTATTTGGAAGCACTAGTTTTGGAGCGCTGCTCCTTCATCAGGTGGGGTAGGACCTGGCGTTGTGTAGTTTTTGACTTTATCCACCCCAGTCCAACACCAGCTCCTCCACAACAGAATAAAGGTCAGGCCATCTTTATCAGTTTCCTCATTTCCCCTCCCCCCACCCTGTCTCAGTCAAATCCATCAAATTCAGCACCGCCTTCCTAACCTGAGATCTTCTTCCCGACCTCTCCGCCCCCACCCCAGTCTAACCTATCACCCTCACCTTGACCTCTTTCCACCTATCACATTTCCGACGCCCCTCTCCCAAGTCCCTCCTCCCTACCTTTTATCTTAGCCTGCTGGACAAACTTTCCCCATTCCTGAAGAAGGGCTTATGCCCGAAACGTCGATTCTCCTGTTCCCTGGATGCTGCCTGACCTGCGCTTTTCCAGCAACACATTTCCAGCTCTGATCTCCAGCATCTGCAGACCTCACTTTCTCCATCTTTATCAGTTTCCAGGCTGAAGCTGTGGGCACTTAATCCATTTATTCACTATAGTTCTTGTTTTACAGTGTTAATACTCTTAATGTTTATAGCACATTGGGTTGCCCTACTTGCCAAAGTTGTGCTTTAGTGCCATAACAACATTCTAGTATCAAGACTGCTAAGGTGACATTTACGTGAGCACGTCTAAGTGTTTATTTATATGATTACATCTCTTTTGTGTAAATAAACTTGAATGTTGTGCAACACTATTTTCAGTGTAAACAAAGAATGTTATTTATACAATTAACCCCAACTTACTTAAAAAGTACTTCACTGTATTTGCTGGGCCTTCAGACAAATTGGACTATAAAATACATCAAGATTTTAAATGAAATATTTAAGAAACGTTGGAGGTAAAATTTAGACCATAGTTAAAAGTAAAATACTGCACATGTTGGAAATATGTAATTTAATCAGAAAATGCTGTCGCAACTTGGCAATCCTGGTAAAGTTAATAGAATCATAGAATGCTTACAGTGTGGAAGCAGGCCATTCGGTCAATTGAGTCCACAGTGACCCTCCAAAGAGTATCCCACCCAGATCCACCTTCCTTAGCCTATAACCATTCATTTCCCATGGTTTTCCTCCACATCCCTGGAAACTGAAGCAATTTAGCATAGCTAATCCACCTAAACTGCACATCTTTGGACTATGGGAGGTAACGAGCATGTGGAGAAAACCATGCTCGGAGAATGTGCAAACTCAACACAAACAGTTAACTGAGGGTGGAATCGATCCCAGGTCCCTAGTGCTTTGAGGCAGCAGTGCTACCCACTGTGCCACCCTATGTTATTTTGAATCTATACTAATAAAATTGTGTATATGCTGAAAGAACAATTAGTTTCCATTGAAGATTATGGGGGGAGGGGATGGTTAAAAAAAATTGAAGTAATGATCCCTTTGAGTTCCTTTTTGACTGCTTCCAGAATCCTTTGGACGCAACTTCCAGATCATAACAATTTGCTGAGCTTTGTTTTTAAATATGATTTTCCCTTGCTTTTTAGTAAGTATTTTCATACTGTGTGTCTTTGAAGAAACCCAGGAGAACAGTTTCTGCTTTCGTTCTGTATCCAAACACCTCCAATTTTGAATTGCTCTATAAAGCTATTTTTAAATGTTCTGTGTTCTGAGGAGAAAAATCCCAATATCTCTAGTCCCTTGACACATCAAACCCCTCATCTTGGCAATATTCAAGTAAACCACTTCATAGCCAGGAGCTGAAAGACTTTATAACTTCATTTTTAAGCTCCTTTTCCTCTGTGTTCTGCCGCAATCCGGTCAAACATGTTTTGATCCTAAAGTTTTATGAATGAGTAGTGCATAAAATTGCATTTTCGAAATTTTCTAGTGGTTCCTGTTGACGATATAGGAAAAAAAGGATAATTTGGGCAAATAAACAAATGTGTTACAGTGCAAAAGAGGGCATTTGACCCATCACATCTATACCAGCATTCTGTGCATTTTCCCTGTAATCCTGCATGTTATTTCTATTTGTGTAATCATCCAATGCCTGCTTGAATGTCTCAGTTGAATCTGCCTCCATCACACTTGCAGGCAATGTATTCTGAATCCTAACTCTTCGTTGTGTGAAAAATCTTTTTTTTTCTCACAATTCATTTATTTCTTTTGCAAAATGTATTAAAGTAGTGTCCTCTGGTATCAATCCTTTGAAAAGTAGGAACAATTTCTTCCTACCCTGTCTAGACCACTCGATATTTTGAAAAGTTCTGAAAATTCTGCTCTTAGTCTTCTACTATTAGGGAAAACAGTCCTGACCTATTCAATCCTTGCTCATAATTTAAATGCCTCAGTAGTCACACTGAACAAAGACAATGTTGTTGAGAATACAAAGATACAGGCTACTATACTAGACAGGGTTGAGGTTCATAAAGAGGAGGTTTTAACAATCCTGGAAAATATGAAAATAGATAAGTCCCCTGGGCCGGATGGAATTTATCCTAGGAGTCTCTAGGAAACCAGAGAGTAGATTGCCAAGCCTTTGGCTTTGATCTTTGTCATCATTGTCTGCAGGACTAGTGCCAGAAGACTGAAGGAAAGCAAATGTCCTCTTGTTCAAGAAGGGGAGTAGAGAGAACCATGGTAATTACAGACCAGCGAGCCTTACTTCACTTTTGAATAAAGTGTTGGAAAGGGTTATAAGGGAGAGGATTTATAATCCTCTAGAAAGGAATAAGTTGATTAGGGATAATTAACATAGTTTTGTGAAGGGTAGGTCGTGCCTCACAAACCTTAGAGTTCTTCGAGAAGGTGACTGAACAGGTGGATGAGGGTAAAGCAGTGATGTGGTGTATATGGATTTCAGTAAGGCGTTGATATGGTACCGTAGGCTATTGCACAAAATACAACAGGCATGGGATTGAGGGTGATTTGGTGGTTTGGATCAGAAATTGGCTAGTTGAAAGAAGATAGAGAGTGGTGGTTGATGGGAAATGTTCATCCTGGAGTTCAGTTACTGGTAGTGTACTTCAAGGATCTGATTTGGAGCCACTGTTGCTTGTCATTTTTATAAATGACTTTGAGGCATAGAAGGATGGGTTAGTAAATTTGCGGATTATGCTAAGGTCGGTGGAGTTGGAAAGATAAGCTGCAGAGCTGGGCTGAGAAGTGGCAAATGGAGTTTGTTGTGGAAAAATGAGGTGATTCATTTTGGAAGGAGCAACAGGAGTAAAGACTACTGGGCTAACATCAGATTCTTCGCAGTGTCGTTGAACAGAGAGAGCTCTGTGTCCATGTATATAGATGGAGGAGAAAGTGAGGTCTGCAGATGCTGGAGATCAAAGTTGAAACTTTATTGCTGGAACAGCACAGCAGGTCAGGCAGCATCCAGGGAACAGGAGATTCGACGTTTCGGGCACAGGCCCTTTCCTGAAGAAGGGCCTGTGCCCGAAACGTCGAATCTCCTGTTCCCTGGATGCTGCCTGACCTGCTGTGCTGTTCCAGCAATAAAGTTTCAACCATGTATATAGATCCCTGAAAGTTGCCACCCAGATTGATAGAATTGTTAAGAAGGCGTACATTGTATTAGCTTTTATTGGTAGAGGGATTGAGTTTCGGAGCCACGAGGTTATGTTGCAGCTATACAAAACTCTGGTGCAGCTGCACTTGGAGCATTGCACACAGTTCTGGTCACCGCATTATAGGGAGGATGTGGAAGCATGAGAAAAGGTTCAGAGGAGGTTTACTAGGATGTTGCCTGGTATGGAGGGAGGGACTTATGAGGAAAGGCTGAGGGACATGAGGCTGTTTTCATTAGAGAGAAGAAGATTGAAAGGTGACCGCCCTGCCTGCAACAGTAGTAGACTCGCCAACTTTAGGGGCATTTAAATGGTTATTGGATAAGCATATAGATGAAAATGGAATGATGTAGGTTAGATGGGTTTCAGATTGGTTTCATAGATCGGTGCAACCTTGAAGGCCGAATGGCCTATGTTGCGCTGTAATGTTCTATGTGCTCAATCCTAGCTGGTGTTATGTCATCAGCAACTTGGAAAGATTCAATTTGATTCTTTCATCAAAATTGTTCATTATAAATTGTGAATGTCTAGGTCCCAAGAACTAATCCAGTGGAGTTTCCATGTTCGCCCTTTACTCAGAAAAACGCCCATTTCTTGATTATTCCTGTTAGCAGATAGGAAACCATTCACAATCCATGCAAATATAATACTGTCAATTGCATGTCTTTTGATTTTTCGCCCTAGTCTCTTTTAAAAGGACCAAAATTGTATGCAGTACTCCAGATGCCATCTTACTTGTACAGTTGCAGCAACACTTTGTTATTTTTATACTCTGTCACTTTAGCAATAATGCCAAAAAATCAGTTGCCTTCCTTATCTTTTGTGCCTGCATACTAGTTTTCTGTGATTTATGTGCAAAGACACCCAGGTCTCTCTGCACTGAACAATTCTGAAGTTTCTCTCAATTTAGATAAGTTGCTTTTTTATTCCTCCAACCAAATTGGAAAATCTCATTACCCACAGTAAACATCATCTGCTAAATTTTAGCCCATACACCTAACCCATCCATATTCATTTGTAAATGTATTATTTTTCTTACTTTTCTCACCTATTTTAGTACAGTATTCAACCAAGGATTCCTTTCTCACTGTGGTTGACAGGGGCTTGAGCCATGTGTGATCAATCACCTGCACTTCTGCCCCAACTCCTTCCCAGACCGATGTAAGAGTTTCCCTTTTCCTCACTTTCCAACCCATTCAACCCATCCAACTCTTCATTCAAAGGATCATCCTTTACCATTTCTACAGCCTCCAGCAGGGTGCCACCACCAAGCACATTTTCCCCTCACTTTCACTGTCAGCGCTGCACAGGGACTGTTGTCTCTGTGATTCCCTGGTCCACTTTTCCATCACTCTTAATACAGATATACAATCTCTTATCCGAAACACTCAGGACCAGCTGGTTTTCAGAATTTGGAATAAGTGAGAGTTCAACAGTGAACTTTTAAAAAATCTTACTGAACAGCAGACTCACTGAGTACTACAGGCCCTGAGACAGCGCTGGGCCATGCCTCCTCTTCTCTCTTACCCCCCCCCCCCTCACTTTCCACACGTTGTATTTGAGTGATATGCATCGAGTGGGTGTGGAGTTGGGTTAACTGTTTGCACGCCCTTTCACACCTTAAATTACTATCCTTTCTCTACTTCTCTTTCACCACAACTAGCAATCCCTTTATCTTTTGCACTGGCCTTCACAGCATTTAGAGCCCCTGCTGCTCCTCCACCTCCGTCAAAAGCATAAAACCCACCATTTTGTAACTCCTTTCAGTTTCAACGAAGAGTCATATCTTGTATGAAATGTTAACTTGTTCTCTCTCCACAGGTGCCACCAGACCTGCTGTGTTTTTCCAGCATTCTGTTGGTTTCAGGCTTTCAGAATCGGCAGCATTTTGCTTTTATTTATTAGACATTTGGTAGGGTGTCCTTCACTGATTTTTCTTAAAATTTATTCATTCACAGGATGAGGCAGCATTTATTGCCCATCCCTAATTTCCTACAGGGCAGTTAAGAATTAATCATATTGCTCTGATTCTGGAGTCACATGTAGGCCAGACCAAGTAAGGATGGCAGTTTCCTTGCCTAAAGGACTTTAGATGTTTTTTTCTGACAATCAGCAATGGATTCATGCTCATCATTAGACTCTTAATTACAGATCTTTATTGAATTCCAACCCCACCCTCTGCCATGGTGGGATTCGAACCTGGGTCCCCAGAACATTATCTGGGTCTTTAGATTAACAATCCGGTAATAATATCACTGGGCCATTGCCTCCCCTTTTAAGCACCAGAAGATGGCAGTTGTGTTGCAATTGCACTGGGCCTTAGTGAGACCGCTTCTGGTGTATTGTGTGCAGTTCTAGTCTCTTTTTCTTAGATACATTTGCTATAGAGGGAGTGCAGAGAAGGTTTACCAGACTAATTCTTGGGTTAGACTGGAACTGTAATTTAGAAGAATAAAACGGGATCTTATTGAAACATAAAATTCTGACAGGTTGGACAGACTGATTGCAGTAATAATATCTCCCTAATTAGGTGGTTCAGAACAATAGGTCACAGTCTCAAGATATGGGTAGGCCATTTTGAATTGAGATGAAAAATTTTTTCACAGCTGGTAATCTTGTGGAATTCTGTACCAGAGAGAGCTATGGCGACCAAGTCAGAGTCATCGAGATGTACAGCATGGACACAGACCCTTTGGTCCAACTGATCCATGACGACTAGCTATCCTAACTTAATCTAGTCCCATTTGCCAGCATTTGGTCCATAATCCCTGTAAACTCTTGCAATTCATATATCCATGAAGATGCCTTTGAAATGTAATTGTACCAGCCTACTCTGCTTTCTCTAGCAGCTCATTCCATACAGCACCACCCTCTGCATGGAAAAGTTCCCTTTAAGTCCATTTTAAATCTTTCCCCTCTCATCTTAAATCTATGCCCTCTAGTTTTGGACTCCATCACTCCAGGGAAAAAACTTTGGCTACTCACCTTATCCATTTTATAAACCTCTTAAGTTCACCCTCCGTATCAATGCTCCTGGGAAAATAATCCTAGCCTCTTCAGCCTGAAGAAGGGCTTATGCCCGAAACGTCGATTCTCCTGTTTCCTGGATGCTGCCTGACCTGCTGCGCTGTTCCAGCAACACATTTTCAGCTCTTCAGCCTCTCCCTATAACTCATATCATCCAACCCTGGCAACATCCGTGTAAATCTTTTCTGAATCCTTTCAAGTTTCACAACATTTTTCCTATAGGAGGGATACCAGAATTGAACGCAGTATTCCAAAAGTTGCCTAACCAATGTCCTGCACAGCTGCAACATGACCTCCCAACTCACATATTTAATACATTGACCAATAAAGGCAAGCATGCCAAACACTACCTTCACCATCCTAGCTACCTGCGACTCCACTTTCAAGGAACTATGAACCTGCACTCCAAGATCTCTCTGTTCAGCAACATTCCCCAGGATCTTGCCATTAAGTATGTAAGTCTGAAGATTTCGACCCCCGGCAGGGTCTCTCGTACCGCGTTTGGTCAATAAACGCTCACAATCGGTCTGGTCCTTTAAGACTTCACACTTTATTTTTCATATGGCCAGGCACAGATCGTCTAGAAATATACACTTCCGTGTTCCTCAGAGGAGCTGTGCACATGGGTTTTTGTACCATGAGCCAAAACCCCAATCTCCCCATCCAGTGCCTTCTGTTATTTGATTGACGAAGGTGCTGATATTATTTACATGCTCGGTAATGTTCTCGATTACGTCAGTAATCCCCATCATACACTTGTCTTTAACTATGTCGCAAACCCCACCCTCTTTGGCGAGTAGGTAGTCAAAGGCGTACTGGTTTTGCTGGGAGAATATATGTAATTCTGAGAGCATGTCCTTAACTCCTGCTAAGGCTGAGGCCGTTTCATTACCCAAGAAGGTGAGACCACAAATAAGATAATTTTGGTTTTGATGGCTAATAATTTCTGCAGATCCTCCAAAGGAAATTGTACTAAGAAATACATAGCCCACAGAGTGAACTTTAATACTGCCCAAAGCCTTAACACACCTCCAATGAGCACAGAATTCAGGTGAAACTGAACATTTGGCAGGGAAACCCCCACCCCATTCCCAGGTATTTGGGCAGAGAACAGTAGTTGGGGAAAGTGTCCCTACAGCTTCAGCACAGAGTACCTATTTCATCAGGAACGAGGAAGTTGGTCGCTTTGCCTTGGCTGAAAAAATAATAACCGAGTTTAGTATAGATAATGGAGGGGGCTTCCCAATAAGAAGCAGGCCTGTCTTTGTGACTACCCCGAATGTATGGGTAGTCCATGGCTACAAAGTATGGTTGACACCCGCTCAGTAAAAAGAGGCGGGTCTTTCGGTAAGAGATGCAGTTATTGTCCCCAGATTGGTCCCTTACATACCACAATTGGGAAGATGGAGGTGCCATTAGGAGGTCACATTAGTAAAGGTGGGTGCCATTACCCATACCACAAAGGGCCAGAACACCAGCAATAAGAGAGACACACTCCTTCAGTAGGTATACACATGAGAGGCGAGGTCCCTCAGAGGAACAGTAGTGGTTGGTATAGTTGACCAAAGCGCATGGAATAGTTTTAGTCACGTTCACATAAGTGCGACTCCATTCCATACCGTTGTAACAATTCCGATTGGCTACCCCGGACTTATTAGAGGAAGTCCACAAGCAACTAGCAGGTGGGGATAAGTAATAGTCAAAAGAAACATTACGTCCGGTAAATGCCTTGGAAGCGTTCCATACTCTCTTGTTGGGATTCGTGAGGGGCAGAGCGGTCAGAGGTTTTTGCTGATTTGAGGGCGTGGCTAACCACTTCATCTGGCCAAATTTTTATTGTGACTTTGAAGAAACAAGTTAGTGAAAGATAGCATTTCCCTCTTCTCTTTTGCGGTGTGCAGACTTAGACCTTTTGAATAGAGGCAAAGCTTACCAGGGCTGCGAATAGCACAATGAAATTAAACTGGCACAAAACACCTTGACAGGATAAAGATCATTGAGACTTGTTCTGTAAATGAACTATCAGATCTACTTGATGAGTTGACCACTGCAACAATATTTCTTGATAATGTTCCATGCATCAAAGGAATCAGTTTCTCAGCACACAATGACATATTTTCGACATAAATGGTACACAGTCTCTGGTTGTAAAGGATCACACAGGTAAACAGTCCCTTCTTGAGCACCAATGCCAGCAACGAGCCCACATAGCAGGGTAAGTTCGGTCTTCATCATAATGGTCATTTCCCGATCAAGGATTGGGATATCTTAAAAAAGAATAAGAATTACTATTCGAAGCATGCAGCTATATCTTAGTAGTCTGGTTTGATTCTGGTTCCTCTCTCAGTTCCCCATCGTCTCCATCTCCATCATATTGCTCCTTGGAAGGGGCTCGTGTGATGACCTTGTAATGATGGAGGTAAAACCAGGCAAGAGTGCCTGGCAACCTTAACAGCAGTCAGGGTGGTGAGGAGGACCTGGAAGAGTCCTTCCCATCAAGGTTGGAGGACGCGACGCGAAGAGCCCGGTTCAACAGTTGGAACACTGTCAAGAGAGGGGAGCTTCTCATGGGCAGCACAGACTTAGGAGTGAAGACCTCGCAAAATTTTAGTCAACGAGAGAACATAGGAGGACATGTCCTCTGTCACGTGATGGAAGTAAATAGAGGAGGAGGCATCATTCAAAGTGTGCGGAAAACTCGATCGTAGACTATTTCAGCTGGGGATAAATGAGTTTTACCCAAAGGCGTGCACCGTAGGTGGAACAAAACCAGAGGCAATAACCCAACCCAGGAAAGTCCTGTCTCAGAAGTCAACTTGGCAAGTTTAGCTTTCAGAGTCTGGTTACCACATTCCACCTGCTCTGCAGCCTGTGGGCAGCGAATTTCAAAGTGGGACCAGAGTGCCTTTGTGGAGAAAGTAATCAATTAGAGCGATGAGGCTCGGTATCGCTTGTTGTTTCGGTGGGTATTCGGAGATGGATGGTTGAATTACATTTAGTTTTAGAGCGATCTGAATGGGTTCGCAATCCGTAAGTCTAACATGGAAAGATGTTTCAGCCCATATATCAGGGTGGACTAAATCAAGGATATCCCAACTTTCATGGTGCAGGAGTGTGGCATTGTGAGAGGTAGACTTTGTATAGTAGAGGACAGTCATCCCTCCTTGGAGTATTTGCAGATGATAGCAGTGTGGGTCAGCCCTGGTGATTGCATATTGGACCAAAGGGCCCAAGTCTTTAGCATGATGAGGCAGATTGACCTTCTGGCTGAGGTATCTGCTTGTTTCCACAGGTGAATGGATATTTGAACATAATCTGCTTCACCCTCAGGCCCGGTGACCTTATCTAGGATCCATTCAGTACCAGACAGCATCCAAGGAGCAGGAGAATCGACGTTTCGGGCATGAGCCCTTCTTCAGGCTTATGCCCGAAACGTCGATTCTCCTGCTCCTTGGATACTACCTGATCTGCACTTTTCCAGCAACACATTTTCAGCTCTGATCTCCTGCATCTGCAGTCCTCACTTTCTCCTCCATTCGGTACCAATCAAGTCCCTAAAAAAAAATCTTCAAGGGATTGGTCTTGGTCTGTCCGATAAGCAAGGGTGACATGACTTCCAGATCTTTGGGGGTTAAGGTCAAGTGACCACCATTGGGGTTTAGTGGACAAGTTCAACTGTGTTGGAATCAAGTTGGACACCATCAGGGGAACAGGCAAGTTTGACTTAAAAGACACACAGCAGATTGCAGGATAATGTGGTAGTAATCTCAAAGCAGTGGTCCAGGGAATAGTCTTGGAAATAGACAGGAACTGGATCAGAAAGTGGATAATAGTGGGTTTCACCTTGAAAGCCAAATAATCTTTTTGATCTTCTTAGAGATTGGAAGATTCATTGTCAGATTTCACTGAAGACATTGAGGCCCCCATGTCGATTAGAAAGGGATACCATCTGTTTTCAACTTTAAGAAAGATTGTAGGTTCCTGCTTATAAGACAGGTTGGAAAGGAAAGTTACTTAGTCATTGGGAAGACTGATTGTTTTGCATCAGAGGGTGATTATATTTAGGGAGATTTTCCCAGCTATCATAGGGGTCCTGAGGGTAATTTCCATATGCGCTTCCTTGGTTGCCCCCTGTTGCCTCTTTAGGGCAATTAGCTCAATGAAAAGGATGGCCACAATTAAAGCAGCCTTGGGTCGGGCAGTCACGAGCCCAGTGATATGGGTTGCCACATTTGAAATAGCTCTGAGGGAGTCATCTGGTGGGGACCCCTCTACCATGTCCATGACCGTGACTGCGAATGGGTGTAGGGCCGCCACTGCAACGCACGGGTAATTGGTGTGAAATCTCCTCCTGCGCAGCAAATTCTGACTTTGTGGGTCAGACCTTTGCCTTCACTATGATGTTTCCACAAAGCCTTAACAGAATGATGGAGTTAATTAGGATTAACGTCGACTCAGTCCAGATTATTTGTCTTGACTGCTGTGACGACAGACGGTGGCAAACAGGTCAATAACACGGAGTTATATTTAGCATTGACAACATGGAAATTCAAAGCTCGATCCCCAGAATAGGACTCATAACATTCTTGGAAGCATTCAAGAAAATCTTCAGCGGACTCCTTACTTTTGGGGTGAAGTTCGGGGATATGAGTAAGGTCAATAGGTTTTGCCAGTATGGCGGATGTAGCAGCAAGGATATCATCCATTCATGGCTGATTCTACAACATTAGCAAGGGCAGCAAAATCATTATGACTAACGCGTTCAGTGAACCAGGCATATTCAGTGCGGGTAAGGATTTGTTGAATAAGGGCCCAAAGGTCCTGGGCAGTGCCGTCATAAACTTTAATGGTGGTGTTTAGGAAATCAGCAAACTGCTGAGGAACCTTGTGGCGGTCTGGCCATTACTGAGAATGCACATAATTTCATGGGGCTTCCAGGGACAGTAGACAAGGATAGTCACGTTTTGACCGGCAGCACCAGTCTGTGGATTCGACAGTTCTCTTAAAGCGGTATGTTTGGACCGGGTATTTTATCTCCTGAGTCCTCAGAAGAGGAACTCAGCGGGGTTTCTGATCATTGTGGCATGGCACGGTAAGACCTTTTAGAAGATTGGCGAGATTTTGATTTTTGTTGACTGTGAGTGTTCCAAGCTACAGAGACAGTAAACTTGGGTGGGGCGGAGGAGTAGGCGTGGCTACGGCAGCAGTATATGTCTGAGGATAAGCTGCAGTTGCTGAACTAACAGTAATCGGACGAATATGAGAAGAAGCAGCATTAGTGGGGGTAAATCCAGGCGGGAGAAATATAGCGATCGGTGCAACAGAACAATGGGAATTTGAGAATTAGGTGGAACAACAGTTTGATAAGCAGGAGGTTGAACAGTCTGTGGGGAAGGGGTTAGGACAGGGGGCACTTGACTTGTCGATCCGGCAGGGACTGGAATAACCGGGGGTGCATTAAGATTTGCTTGTGGATTAAGTGGGGGTGGGGAGGCGGTAGAGGAACATCAATTATCTAAATCTGAATTTTCATTGTCTCCCACACCCAAACCAAGGCCAACCATCGAACTGCACAGTTCTTTTTGTTTCTGTGATGTTTGACTTAAGCACATTCATTTTTGAGGACCTCAATAGATTTCATGGTACAATCATTAGTTAATTCATTTCCCAGTTTGGTGGCAATATCCTGCCATGAGTGCAAAACCGATTCTTTGTGGCTTTCACAACAGAATTGTCACCACAGTCCAATCAATTCTGTCGTTTTAGAGCTCAGGCTTCGTTGTCAAACCAATTGTTGGGCTGATTTAGCCAACTGAATACTTTTTAGGGCCACCCAATGGCCACTGCTCTTCACCCAATGTCTTATTTAAGGCACCAGAAGGCTTTTGCAGGCTTTCAGACTTTTCCGGATACTTCTCACATAGTTCCACCAATGAAGAAGATGGATCTTCCATCTTATCTATATTATTGCCTATCTTAAACAACCTACCTTTCATAATCCTGACTTAAGACCTTCACTGTTTAACAACCCGTCAACACACAACAAAATTAATGACTTCTGCAAACCCTTCTCAACTTTCCAAAACCCTCTTTAGTCTGATTATAGTGTATCGCGATACTTCCTTATTTCGTCTTTCACAGAACAATTTGGGAATCAATTTAGACAATAACAATCTGACCGAATCTGGGTCCCCGACCCCCTTTTTTTTTAAAAAAGAGTCCCCGACTCTGTTTCAGATCCACAGGTCCTCGACCTGTTAGTGGGAGTCCCCGACCCTGCTCTTTTTTTTTAAGAGAATTCTTACCAGGACTGAGACAATAGACATCGAAGGGTCAAGTCAACCTCGACTTGAATGCGAGGAAATCCAAACGCAGAAAATCCCCCACGTGTGGTCGGCTGATTCCTCAACACTCAATAGTGGGGGACGCAAGGCTCTTACACCACTGTTCACAATCTGTCTGTACCGAATCCGCATCACAGAAACCCCCCCGGCTGTGTGTCTCGGTTCAGCAATCAGTCAATAAACACTCTCGATCGGTCTGGTCGTTTAAGACTCCACATTATTTTTCATATGGCTGGGCACAGATCGTCCAAAAACACGAAAGTGTTTAACCTCCATGCTCCTCACAGGAGCTGCACTCATGGCTTAAAACAAATATTTTTATACTTTTCTTAAAGAAAGTTACAGGCCATAATCGTACAGTACATTCAGACAATTACCAATCAATTAGAGTCATAAAGATGTACAGCATGGAAACAGACCCTTCGGTCCAACCCGTCCATGCCGACCAGATATCCCAACCCAAACTAGTCCCACCTGCCAGTACCCGGCCCATATCCCTCCAAACCCTTTCCTAATCATTTATCCATCCGAATGCCTCTTAAATGTTGCAATTGTACCAGCCTCCACCACATCCTCTGGCAGCTCATTCCATACACGTACAATCCTCTGTGTGAAAAAGTTGCCTCTTCGCTCTCTTTTATGTCTTTTCCCCCCTCGCCCTAAACCTATGCCCTCTCATTCTGGACTCCCCAACCCCAGGGAAAAGACTTTGTCTATTTATCCTATCCATGCCCCTCATGATTTTGTAAACTTCTATAAGGTCACCCCTCAGCCTCCGATGCTCCAGGGAAAACAGCCCCAGCCTGTTCAGCCTCTCCCTGTAGCTCCGATCCTCCAACCCTGGCAACATCGTTGTAAATCTTTTGTGAACCCTTTCAAGTTTCACAACATCTTTCCGATAGGAAGGAGACCAGACTTACATGCAATATTCCAACAGTGGCCTAACCAATCTCCTGTACAGCTGCAACATGACCTCCCAATTCCTGTACTCAATACTCTGACCAATAAAGGAAAGCATACCAAACACCTTCTTCACTATCCTATCTACCTGCGGCTCCACTTTCAAGGAGCTGTGAACCTGTACTCCAAGGTCTCTGTTCAGCAACTCTCCCTAGGACCTTACCATTAAATGTATAAGTCCTGCTAAGATTTGCTTTCCCAAAATACAGCACCTCGCACTTATCTGAATTAAACTCCATCTGCCACTTCTCAGCCCATTGGCCCATCTGGTCCAGATCCTGTTGTAATCTGAGGTAACCCTCTTC
>NC_057715.1:599245-618962 GCF_004010195.1 Chiloscyllium plagiosum | reverse complement strand
GGATTCCCTCCAACAACTTGCCCACCACTGAGGTCAGGCTCACCGGTCTATATTTCCCTGGCTTGTCTTTACCGCCCTCCTTAAACAGTGGCACCACCACGTTTGCCAACCTCCAGTCTTCTGGCACCTCATCTGTGACTATCAATTATACAAATATCTCAACAATCACTTCTCGAGCTTCCCACAGAGTTTTCTGGTACACCTGATCAGGTCCTGGGGATTTATCCACCTTTAACCTTTTCAAGACATCCAGCACTTCCTCCCCTGTAATCTGGACATTTTGCAAGATGTCACCATCTTTTTTCGTTAATAGTTTTATTGACAGCAGCTCAGCCCAATGATATTTCCTGGAAACCAACTTTTGTTTTCCAACACTCAAGTCACCCTTATCTTATGAACTGAGTCTTTGCAACTGCACTTGAAGGTCAGTCAGGATGGCCAGTAGTGTCTTATCTAGTTTAGTTATTTCCATGATATAAGGGAAGCATTGTCTGCTAATCTTTGTTGAGGCAGACTGTAGTTAGTCAGTTATGCAGCGTTAAGGCCACTTAATGAAGCTTTTAGCAGAATTGTCAATTTGCAGCCTAGAAGCCATTTGTCATATTATTTGCATCGAGAAGCCATTTTATTGCCACCTAAGTTAGTAAAAGCTAGTTAGTTAAGTGGTTGTTCTTGACAACATCTGATTACCTCAGCCTGTATTCAGATTTTAGATCCTCAAGTCCTGCCCTGATTTTCTATCCCAAAATGCAATTTGCACATTTGCCATTAAGCTCTGGAACACATGGCCTGAAGGGATTGGGGAGCTCAGTTCACTTGAGGCTTCTGAATGGAGAGTATTTGGAAAGGCAGAATGCTTGGGGCTAAGCCACCTAATAGTTTTAAGAAAGAAATAGATTTCTGGAGGCCAAAGGTTTCAAAGAGAGAGAGTGGGAATCTGATCACATCGAGGGTCAGCTATGACCATGTTGAATGGCAAAGTATGCTTGAAAGACTAACTGGTCTACTCCTACTCTTTCTTTCAATGTTTATGGAAAAAGTCAAGGGTGCACCAGAAGTATGCATTCTAAATTGGGGAAAGGTCGGTTTTACAAATGAAATTAAGGAAAAAGGAGGGGCCAATATGAAATCAAGAAGGTCAGTTTTATATATGGGTGGAAGATATGTCGTTGATGATTTCTTTGCATTTTCTTCACAAAATCACATGTTATGTTTGAGGAACTAAGTGCCATTGTTTTTTTTATTCTTGTTATTAATTTTAGGTGTATTTGCCCCTAGTGCAATATTAGTTTCCTGAGGATATCTGGCATACTGATCTCTTAAGACCATAAGAAGTTAAGGCAGAACCAGACCATTCGGTCCATTTAATCTGCCCTGCTATTCAATGATTGATTTAATAATTCTCAACTACACTTGCCTGTTCCTCATAATTCTTGATTTGTTGATTTAAAATTCTGCTTATCTGAACTGTGAATATATTTACTGACCCAATCTCAACATCCATCTCTTTTTTTTTTTTAATTCACTCACTGGACGTGGGCACACAGGCTGGTCAGCATTTATTGCCCAAACCAATTGTCTTTTGAGAAGATGGTGGTGAGCTGCTACCTTGAACCACTGCAGTCCATCTGCTCTAGGTGGACCCTCGGAGGAAATTCCAGGATTGTGACCCAGTGACCATTAAGGAATGAAGGAAATCTCAGGATTGTATGTGGGTTGGAGAATTTGGAGTTGGTGGTGCTCCTATGTATCTGCTTATACCTTGGATAGAAATGGTTGTGGAGTTGAAAGGTGCTGTTTATTGATCTTTGTTGAATTTCTGCAGTGTCTTGTGGATTATACAAATTACTTCTGCTGAACATCGATCTGAGAGTGGATGCTTATGGATGTGGCGTGAATAACATCTTTGACACCTTCCATCACTTTACTGATCAAGCATAGATTGATGGGCAGTTGGATTTGTTGTTCTGATGTACAGAACATACCCCTTCAATTTTCCACATTGTCAGGTGGATGCCAGCATTATAACTGTACTGGAACAGCTATGGAATGGCAAGTTCTGCAGCACAAGTCTTCAGTATTAGTTTTGGAACGTCAGGGCCTATAGCCTTTGTAGTATCCAGTGTCTCCAACTATTTCCTGAAATCATGGAAGTGAATCAAATTGGCTGAAGAATTCCAAAGGTTCACTATCCTTTTGAGAAAAGAAATTTGTCTATATTTCACTTAAATGTGCAAGCCCATATTCTGAGATTGTGCCCTCTTATCCTAGACTATCCCAGAAGGGGAAGCAAATTTTCCTCATCTGTCACTAGACCGTTAATCCAGAGCCCCAGTTAATGTTCTGAGGATCCAGGTTCGAATCCCATCACAGCAGATAGTGGAATTTGAATTCAACAAAAAAAAATCTGGAATTAAGAAACTGATGATGACCATGAAACCATTGTCAATTGTCAGAAAAATCAGTTCCTTACTGTAAATGCTGATGTGCTGTAATTATTCAACATGTCCACCATTTCCCTATTTCCATTGACTACATCACTGTTATTAGCTTTCTAAAGATCCACATTGCTCCTGACTACTCTCTCTTTCCGTATGTAATGTAAAAACTTTTGGTGCTCATTTTCCTACCCTTTTTAAGTTTATTTTCATAGTTACTATTTGTTGTCCTTTTGTCTGTTTTGTCACCCTTTGCTGTATTTGGTCTTGCCAATGCGCCAGCATCTGGGGAAGGGAATTCCCTTAAAGAAATGACTGCTTTACCTTATGAGTCCTACAGTTGTTCCTTGATCCTGACTAGATGTTCTCGTTTTTTCCTTCCCAGCCCACTCCCCCTTAACTTTTGTGGAACTGGCCATCAATACACAATTGACATTGGCAAACACAACCTCTAACAATCTCCCTCCTCAACTGACCACTGGCAAACTACCTGTTACTGAAAGCCATGTTAGTATTTAGCATCAGTCTGTTTCTATTGCCGTTCATGAGTAGAATTTTCTGCACTCCCTGATGACAAACATGAAGGTGCAAAGGGCATTTCTTACCATACTTCAACTCTGTCACCTCTCCAGTTACATTAGAATTATGTCTGGGCCAGAAGGCCCAACTCCTATTCTGCCATTAGTGGAGAACCTTAAGTGGGCAATTAAGACCATTTTAATGGCATCATCCTGCCAATGCTGGGCAAATCACCAATCAATTTTGCCTTCATGTCACCATCACAAAATGAGGCACAACAGTAGAAAGGTAGACAGTCAGGTTTACAGATCCTCCCTCTCTGCTTGGGTTAAGCAAATGCAAGCAATCCTGTGACGCAGGACCTTGCTCTTCCACATGGCAGATGCTGAGGGCTTTTCTATTTTGTAATTTGAAAAGCTGGTAAGACATTATTAGCAGGGATAGATACTGTTTGGTATGGAAGGAATGGGTTTGAGTTCTCTAACTCTAGCACAAGAACATAGAACAGTACAGCACAGGAACAGGGTTTTCCGTCCAACATGTCTGCGCCAAACCGATCCCATCTGCAAGCACATGGTCTATATCCCTCTGTTCCCTGCCTGTTCATCTATCTGTCTAAATGTGTCTTAAACATTGCTGTCTGCCCACTTCCCAGGTACTTTCCAGGCACTTACCACTGTAAAAAAAAAACTTGCCTTGCACACCTCCTTTAAACTTTCCCTCTCTTACCTTAAATCTATCCCCTGTGGTCAAAAGCAGCTGTTCTGGTGGGACTGTTCATTTGAACTGTGCTAGATCTTTTGTATTGGCAAATCAAAGAACTAATGCTATAGTGAGGATTTTAAATTAATTATAGGTAGGAAGGATTTGAGAGATGGGAAATTTTGAGCTTACAAAGCAAAAGGATATGGTAGCAATGCAAGGCAGCTATTTAGATGAACCGCAAAGTGGGACATGAAGAAGAGTGCACAAACATAGGAAAGCAGCAGCAAATAGGAATAAATGGAAAACAGACAAAATTAATGGATCTTTTCTGAAATTTATGTAGTATTTGGAACAAAATTGTTACGCCTCACTGGAGTAGTGCACTGGAAGATTCCTGATGAAGGGCTTTTGCCCGAAGCATCGATTTTCCTTCTCCTTGGATGCTGCCTGACCTGCTGTGCTTTTCCAGCACCACACTCCCAACTCTAATCTCTCCCATCTGCAGTGCTCACTTTTGCTCACTATTCACAGAGTTATCATAAAGTTAAAGATTTTTGAGAATTTCCCAGTTTGCCTGTATTTTAGTCCTGGATGACAGCATGGACCAGGTTTCTGTACATCATAAAAATTACTATTTATTGCAGATAGACTGTAGATGTGGTAAATAGTAATGAACCATCTGCATATGAATGTACTAGTAAAAACTAATTTTATAAACTGTCCCTTCAGACATAGAGATGCAGACAGAGAAAAAAAGGATGTTCGAGACAGGGGGAAAGACTGGATAGGTCCCTACCCCCAGGATTTGCTAAGATGAACTATTTGGCTTATCAGGATAAGCCAAATAAACAACCTCTTTGTTTAGCTGTGAGCATTATCATTATCATTCCTTCACTATCTTGCAGATAAGTTAGTTCCTACAACAAATGGTCTCTTGTATTCTTTAACTAGTAGTTTTGTGTTCTTGTGATTTTATCTACAGCTAGCAGCTCACAACTATGTCATAAAATAACTCGCAGAGCAATATTTAATTATATATATTTTTAAGCGTTTTCACTATTTCTGTGTGTGTGGAGTTTACACATTCTCCCTATGTCTGTGTGGGTTTCCTCCGGATGCTCCAGTTTCCTCCCACAATCCAGCGATGTGCAGTTTAGGTGAATAGGCCATGCTAAATTGCCCGTAGTGTTCAGGGCAGTGTTGGTTGTGCGTAAATAAAGGGTAGGGGGATGAGTCTGGGTGGGTTACTCTTCGGAGGGTTGATGTGGACATGTTGGGCCAGAGGGCCTGTTTCCACAATGTCAGGATTCTATTATTCTTCATTTCATTAAAAAAATTCAGTTTTGCTCACTGCTTTATTTTTCCTTCTTCTTCTCTTTCATTCTCCCACTTTATCTGGGGAAACAATAGAAACAAATAACAATTGATAGTTCATTAAATGGAAAAAAGGCAACAATTACTATCCATTTCCAAACTGCCAGAAATCTGACTTGTACTTCAGCAGAAATCTGTTGTCAATGAGGTTCAAATCCAATAAGGATATTTTGTAACCACTAAGCAGTCTTTAAATGGGTTACTTTTCCAGTTTTCCAGGCACAATTACTTTGCAGTATTTAATATTTTGGCTTTGGGTCAGTTTTTAATCTGTATTGTATTAATGTGTATTTTCTGTAATGCATAAAGGATATCTTTGCAACATCCAATAATGACCCTTTGATTTTTTTTTGCTGGCAGCTACTTCTAACACAACTGTGCATCTATACACTGAATCTCCAAACTATACAGCTCCTACACAAACAACCAGCAAAACAGAAATCGCTGTAACAACTGTGTTTCCAATCACTAGAACAGCAACCACCAAATCTTGGAGTAGCACGGAAACTACTACCACAGCAGCTTCTGCTAATAGTACAAGTATGTATCTTTAAAGAGGATTAAAGAGGAAAGTTTGGAGCTACACTCTAATTAGACAAAATTGATTATGATAAAATTTTGGATTTTTTTGCCATTTTGAGTATTTTGTTCGGTTTGTAAGAAATGATTCCTTGGATATTGTTTTGTTAACAGCTGAAATATTGCGAGGGAATTGTTGAATAAAGAGTGGAGTGAAAGTGAAAAACTTAATTTTTAAACCTGCTGTGTGGATGTGTATGTGACAGCAGATGAAGTAACAAGGTTGAATTGAGATAGTGATAAATATAGATCTTGATCCAGGCATTTTGCAGTGCTCAGTGAAGTGGCGGTGCAAGGGCAGTGTGAATGGGGCACCATTTTCGTTTCTGTCAAACAGACAAGTAAGAACATTCTGCATGAGATGATTGAAAGAAGATTGGTCCTATGTTATTAGAGGCCAACATGGGAAGAGAATGGACATGGGTAGAAAGATTGGAGTCCAGGGAAAGGGTGGGAGTGATAGCACCATGGATCTGACTTGTTTCAAATGGAGGTTTGAGAAGAATGATCCAGTCTCTCATTCAGAAAAAGTTTATTGTTGGCTGAAGCCCAGTGGCAGTCTCCTTACTGCCTTGTTTTCCTTAACAAACCAGCCTTGAAATGTGGACTTCATTGGTTCAGTTATTTAGAACATAGACATAGAATGTTACAGCGCAGTACAGGCCCTTTGACCCTCAATGTTGCGCCGACCTGTGAAATTAATTGGATGCCCATATAACCTACACCATTCCATTATTATCCATATGTATGTCCAATGCCCATTTAAATGCCCTTAACGTCGGCAAGTCTACTACTCTTGCAGGCAGACAAAAGTGAGGACTGCAGATGCTGGAGATCAGTCTAGATTAGTGTGGTGCTGGAAAAGCACAGAAGATCAGGCAGCATCAGAGGAGCAGGAAACTGATGAAGGGCTTTTGCCCGAAACATCGATTTTCCTGTTCCTCGAATGCTGCCTGACCCTCTGTGCTTTTCCAGCACTATTCTACTTTTGTAGGCAGGCCGTTCCATGGCCCTACTGCTCTGAGTAAAGAAACTACCCCTGCTATCTGTCCTAAATCTATCACCCCTCAATTTAAAGCTTTGCTCCATCATGTTAGCTTCACCATCTGAGGAAAAGTGACTCGCTGTCCACCCTTTCTAACCCTCTGATTATCTTATACATCTCGATTTAAGTCACCTCTCAACCTTCTCCTTCTCCAACAAAAACAGCCTCAGTTCCCTCAGCCTTTCCTTGTACCAGGCACCATCCTGGTAAATCTCCTCTGAACCATTTTCAAAGCTTACAGATACTTCCTATAATGTGGTGACCCGAACTGCACACAATACACCAGGTGCAGCCTTACCAATGTCTTGTACAGCTGAAGCATGACCTCGTGTTTCCAAAACTCAATCCCCTTCCCAATAAACACCAATTCCCCATATGCTGCCTTCAGAACCCTATCAACCTGGGTAGCAACTTTCATGAATTTATGCACCTAGACACCGAGATCTCTCAGTTCATCTACACTGCCAAGAATTTTAACCATTAGCCCAGTACTCTGCATTCCTGTTACTTCCGAAGTAAACTACCTCATACTTTTCCACATTAAACTCCATTTGCCACTTCTCAGCCCAGCTCTGCATCTTATCTATGTCCCTCTGTAACCCACAACATCCTTCGGCACTATCCACAGCTCTGCCTACATAAGTGTCATCTGCAAATTTACTAACCCATCCTTCTACATCCACCGCAGATCATTTATAAAAATGACAAACAGCAGTGGCCCCAAAACAGATCTTTGCGGTAACTGAATTCCAGGATGAATATTTCCCATCAGTCACCATCCTTTATCATCTTTCAGCTAGCCAATTTCTGATCCAAACCACTAACTCACCTTCGATCCAGAAATTCTGTATTTTGTGCAATAGCTTACCATGTGGAACCTTATCAAATGCCTTACTGAAGTCCACATACACCACACCAACTGCTTTACCTTCATCCACCTGTTTTGTCATCTTCTCAAAGAACTCAATAAGGTTAGTGAGGCACGACCTACCTTTCACAAAACCTTGTTGACTATCCCTAATCAAATTATTCCTTTCCAGATGATTAGAAATCCTATCTCATAAGCTTTTCCAACATCTTGCCCAAAACCAAAGTAAGGCTCACTGGCCTGTAATTACCAGCATTGTTCCGACTTCCCTTCTTAAACAAGGGAACAACATTTGCTGTCCTCCAGTCTTCTGGCACTACTCCTGTTGACAATGATGACACAACGATCAAAGCCAAAGGCTCTGCCATCTCCTCCCTGGCTTCCCAGAGAATCCCATCTAGCCCAGGGGTCTTATCTATTTTAAGATCTTCCAAAATTGCTAAAACTCCTTTGTCATCCTCCATCCCATCTAATCTTGTAGCTTGTATCTCCGTATTCTCACTAACATTGACCTTTCCAATGTGAATACTGATGAAAAGTATTCACTAAGCGTTTCTACTATGTCCTCAGATTCCACACACAACTTTCCACTAATTGGCCCTAATCTTATTTTGGTCATTCTGATAAACCTATAGAAAGCCTGAGGGTTTTCCTTGATCCTATCCGCCAACAACTTCTCATGTCCCCTCCTGGCTTTTCTTTGCCCTCTTTAGATCTTTTCTGGCTAACTTAGCTCTCGAGCCCCCTAACTGAGCCTTTATGCCTCATCCTCCTATAAGCCTCCTTCCTCTGGACAAGAGCTTCCAGTTCTTTAGTAAACCATGACTCTCTTTCTTTGTTGACAACTACCTCCCTGCCTGATAGGTATTTACTTATCAAGGACCCACAGTAGCTGTTCCTTGAATAAGCTCCACATTTAAAGTGTGTCCATCCCCAGCAGTTTCCTTCCCCATCTAATGCATCCTAAATCTTGCCTAATCACATCATAATTGCCTTTCCCCAGTTATACCTCTTTTCCTGTGGTATATACCTATCTCTGCCCATTGCTATTGTAAACATAATCAAATTATGGTCACTATCGCCAAAGTGCTTACCTACCTCCAAATCAAACACCTGGCCGGGTTCATTCTCCAGTACCAAATCCAATATGGCATTGCCCCTTGTTGACCTGTCTACATACTGTGTCAGAAAACCCTCCTGCACACATTGAACAAAAACTGACCCATCTAAACTACTTGAACTTAAAGTATTCCCAGTCAATATTGGGGAAGTTAAAGTCCCCCATAACAACTACCCTGTTACTCTCGCTCCTATCAAGAATCATCTTTGCTTTTGATTCCTCTACATCGCTGGAACAATTCGGAGGCCCATAGAAAACTCACAACAGGGAGACCTCACCTTTCCTGTTTCTAACCTCGGCCCAAACTACCTCAGTGGATGAGTCCTCAGATGTTATGTCAGCAGCTATAATACTACCCTTGATTAACAACGCCCCACCCCTCCCCCACAAGCACGTACACACACTCAGTTCTTGCTGAAACATCTAAATCCTGGAATCTGCATTCCTGTTCCTCCTCTAGCCATGTCTCTGTAATGGCTACAACATTGAAATCCCAGGTACCAACCCATGTATTCTCATACAAAGCATTTGATTCAGGAATTGATGGTAGTCTTTTTTTTTCTGCCCATCTCCAATATGTTCGGTGGTACAATTTCAGGTGGGAATGTGTGTACGTTTTTACCCCTCCCTCCCTATTATGGAGCATGATAGGCTTGTTAGTGCTAGAAATAGGAACTGTACAACCTGTAATCTGGGCCAATATTTGCCCTTGTACAATAATTAGGGGCTTGAGATAATATGAGCCCTTTCAAATGATAACAATTAAAAATCCTTACCATACCATTTCTTTACAATCTCGATGTGTTGTGAAAGCTGAATTTATTGATCTGAGTCACTGCTTCAGTTTGGCTTTATGATCAGCCATATAAAAAACAATTTGTTCAAAACGATGCACAGCCAGTTTCTATTAAACATCCTTCTTATCATTGCTATTACTCTGTTGCTTTCTCAGGTACTGATATTACTACGACTGCCTTGTCCATTGTTTCACATTTTGATATTGGAAGCTTTACAGGCGGTATTGTGTTGGCTTTGGCTGTCATAGCTGTTTTCTACCTTGGACGAAGATTTTGCATTTCCAGAAGTGGCACTCGGTACAGAACCATGTAAGAAACCCATATCATGTATAATACAAATAGCGCTGTTAAAGATTTCTCTCTTCGCGTTGTTAAAAATTCCAACCTTAAGATGACTCAATAACACAATAAGTGAGTATATGATTCAAGCTGCAGGTTCAATCACTGGTCTGTGAACTATAAGACCATAAGCATAAGACAAAGGAGCATAAATTAGGCTATTTAGCCCATCGAGTCTGCCCTATCATTCAGTCATAGCTAATAAGTTGCTCAACCCCATTCTCCTGCTTTCTCCCCATAGCCCGTGATCCCCTTGATGCTCAAGAACCTATCTATCTCAGTCTTAAATATACTCATTGACCTGGCCTCTGCAGCCTTCTGTGGCACGAATTCCATAGATGCACCATTCTAAAAGGTCTTCCCTTTACTCCAAGGCTATCCCCTCGGGTCCTAGTCTCTCCTACCGATGGAAACGTCTTCCCAACATCTACTCTGTTCAGGCCATTCTGTATCCTGTATATTTCAATTAGATCCCCCCATCCTTCAAAATTCCATCAAGTCCTCAAATGTTCATCATATGTTAAGTTTTTCATTCCTGCAACTATTCTTGTGAACGTCCTCAGAACATACTATGGGGCCAGTACATCCTTCCTGAGATATTGGGCCCAAAACTGCACTCAATACTCCAATCACTGTTGGAATATTGCATGCAATTCTGTTCTCTTCCTATGGGAATGATGTTGTGAAACTTGAAAAGGTTCAGAAAAGATTTACAAGGATGTTGCCAGGGTTGGAGAATTTGAGCTATAGGGAGAGGTTGAATAGGCTGGGGCTGTTTTCCCTGGAGCGTCGGAGGCTGAGGGGTGACCCATAGAGGTTTATAAAATCATGAGGGGCATGGATAGGGTGAATAGACAAAGTCTGTTTCCTGGGGGTGGGGGTGTCCAGAACTAGAGGGCATAGGTTTATGGTGAGAAGAAAAGATAATAAAAGAGATCGAAAAGGCAACTTTTTCACGCAGAGGGTGGTACGTGTATGAAATGAGCTGCCAGAGGAAGTGGTGGAGGCTGGTACAATTGCAACCTTTAAAAGGCATCTGGATGGGTATATGAATAGGAAGGGTTTGGAGGGATATGGACCAAGTGCTGGCAGATGGGACTAGATTGGGTTGGGATATCTGATTGGCATGGACAGGTTGGACCGAAGGGTCTGTTTCCATGCAGTACATTTCTATGAGTCGATGTGGCCTTGTCGAGCCTCAGAAGTACATCCTTGCTTTTATATTCAAGTCCCCTCAAAATAAATGTCATCATTGTATTTGCCTTCCTAACTACTGGCTCGACCTACAAGTTTGCCTTGAGAGAATCCTGGACTCAAACTCCCAAGTCTCTTTGCACTTTAGACTTCTAAATTTTCTCCCCAATTAGAAAATAGTCCATGCCCCTCTATTCTTCCTACAAAGGTGCATGACCTCACACTTTCCCACGTTGTCTTCCATCTGCCACTTCTTTGATCATTCTCCCAACTATCCAAATCCTTCTGCAGCCTCCCTGCCCTCTCAGTATTACCTATCCCTCTATCTGTCTTTATGTTGTCGCAAAAGTAGCCAGAATTCTGTTATTTCATCTAGATCATTAATGTATAAAGTGAAAAGTTGTGGTCCCAACACTGAGATTTATAGAACACCACCTTTGGCACCGGCTGCCATCCTGAAAGGACCCTTTTATCTCCACTCTGCTTTCTGTCAGACACCCAAGCTTCTATCCATTCTAGCACCTTTCCTCTGACACCATGGGCCCTTATTTTACTCACTAGCCTTCTGTGCGGCACCTTGTCAAAGGCCTTCTTGAAGGTGGATACATCCATTGGCTCTCATTGGTATAACCTGCTTGTTACTTCCACAAATTCTAGCAGATTTGTCAGGCATGGACTCCTCTTGATAAAACCAAGCTGACTTTGCCTTATTTTACCATACACTTTCAAGTATTCAGAAATCTCATCCTTCATAGTGGATTCCAGAATCTTACCCATGACTGAGATTAGGCTAATCGGTCAGTAATTTTCCATCTTTTGCCTTACTCCCTTTTCAAACAGGGGTGTCACATTAGCGATTTTCCAGTCCTCTAGTGATTCCTGAAAGATCACCACTGATGCCTCCACTACCTCTTCAGCTATCTCCCTTAGAACTCTGGGGTATAGTCCATCTGGTCCAGGTGATTTATCCACCTTCAGGCCATTGTGTTTCTAGATTTGGAGGTGCCTGTGTACAAAGTTAAAAATCACACAACACCAGGTTATAGTCCAACAGTTTATTTGGAAGCACAAGCTTTCGGAGTGCTCCTCTTTCATCAGGTGGTTGTGGAGTATAAAACCATAAGACACAGCTTTTATAGTAAAAGTTTACAGTGTGATGTAACTGAAATTATACGTTGAAAAAGACCTGGATTGTTGGTTAAGTCTCATCTTTAAGAATGACCATGTTGGTTTCAGTTCTTTCATAAATCTCAGAACTTTATAAAGTTACATTCTCAAGTGAACCTATTGCTCAAGTTCACTTGAGAATGTAACCTTATGTAAATCACAGAACTTTTTTAAAGAAAAAAATCTGCCAGTTTCAAGCTAATGTTTAGAGTCTAAATGAAGGGAGTTTCAGCTCTGATGAATAGTCATCTGGACTCAATGTTAGCTTGCTCTTTCTCCGTGGATGCTATCTGACACATTGAGAGCTCTAGCATTCGTTATTTTCAGTACAGTTTCCAGCATCTGCAGTAGTTTGTTCCTGTCAGTTTCAACAATGGGGAATGAAATTTCAAAGCTGAATTTACCAACATCAGATTAAATACGAATATCACCATCTTACTGTATTTCTTGACATACAGGTTCAGTGAGGTATGTTGTGATTACATCATTTTGCTGATGTGAAGGATGTTTATGAATAATGGTATCATTGTTTTCCTTAATTAGTGACTGCCATAGAGTCAATGACCTACCTTTTCGAATACTATACTTTTTATATTTTAAAGAAGTTAAACTTTATTTGAGTCTGACCTCTTGCCTCTGGTGTTTCCATCTCTGAATCTATTTGATGGTGTAATCCCTCTAAATGAAGAAGAAAAATTGCTGCAGCATTTGCAGACAGAAGAAAAACATAACTTGTTCAGAATTTCTTTTATTTCAAACTTGTAATTTAATCTCATCAAGTAAGAAGGCTCTTTTTGTTCATTCTCTTAACACCTAGGCTTTGCTACATTTCTGGCATCTAGAATTTTCTAGTAGGGTTCAGATGTCAAAATGACTGAAAATGGACTGAATGATAGTTCATTATTCATACATTCTTCATAATCTTGCCCAAATATGAATGACTACATTTAACATCTGCATTTCTGTCTGGCAGAAAGCCTATGAATTGGTAACTTAAGTCAGGGACCTTAGGATTGTGTCCATTGTCAAGATTTCAGGACTCACTCATCATAAAATGTGTTTCTGAACTTATCCAGAACTTCATAGATTTCTTAAAGGAAAACAAAAATTTCTGGAGCAACTCAGCAGGACCTGGCAGCATCTGAGAAGAGAAAGCAGAGTCATTGTTTAGAATCTAGTGGGTGGAGAATCATTGGACTCAAACCAATGACTGTCCTTTCTCTACAGATGCTGCCAGGCCTGGTGAGGTTCTCCAGTAACATTTTTGTTTCAGGTGTCCAGCATCCTCAATCGTTGTTCTTTGTGGATTTTTTTCATTTGTTGGTTTTAATTTACATTTACTTCAAAATGTGGTTTACTTAATTTAAAAAGCACTAACTTTTTTTTATATATTCCAGTGAAGAAACTGAGGCAATAATCTAAGCATCAAATATGAAAACTCCCAAGGGATAGCATTGCTTTTTCCATGAATTGGAATCTATGATTGCAAGATTTGTCTTTTCATTAAAATGTCTGTTCAGATTTTTGCATATTAAATTACTGTCTTTTTCCATAAAAGTTTCTACCCAAGAGCATTGTTGCATTGGATTAATGTTTTTAGATTTCAAAACATGAAATATAATTTTAAAATCTGCAAGTGCCTCTTAAGCTTAACTAGTTATCTAGTGACCAGGTGTCAGACTTTGAAGCTGTAGTCATGACTATGAAAGCACAAAGTATGGATTTCTTTGGATATAATCTAATTGGTACAAAAACAACCTTCTTGTTTCCCTTCAAACTTTAGGTTTTCTCATTTGGCTGAAATGTCCAAAACCAAAGCTTTAGTTTTTTTTATTCAAGGCCATTGTCTCTAATGTTCACTCTATATATAGCAATCAGAATGTCAATAGAACTTTGTGCAGAGAGAAACCCTACCTAAGTTGTACATTAATAAATTACTTCTGTTTTATGACTGTTGATTTTACTGCGTAAGATTTTTAATAACATCCCTTTAATATTTTACTGGTCATGTCTACACTTAAAATATATTGAAGGATTTCTTGTGAAAGACACCAGTTATAATTTCTAGTTTCTCAACTATGTTTTACTAGGTTTTTGTTTGTTTCATTGCTTAAAAAATAATTTTAACTTGTTTAAAAATAATGTTGTTTTCTGTACTGATTCTTTATAAGGCAGATGGGTGTTAAACTATTCCCACTGTTTCAAAATAAAGGCTTTTATTTAAACTATCAACTATGCAACATGTAAAGCATCCTCTTTGAGCTCTTTTGAGCAAGTGTGTTGTTAGAAATTATAATAGTTTAAATATTTTCTGTGTAAGCTGCCTTCTCTGTTTCTTGCACTGTTGAAGTTGCAAAATTGCATTATTTAGAACCTGTACAGAACTTGTTAAAATTTATTTTAGTAATGTATATTCCTAATGACTTGATTCCAGCCATTTTGAATCAGATTACTCTTACAAAAAAAGGATTATCTACAAATTGGGATGAACGTACATAAATATGAATGGATAATGTCATATATTTTGCAGTTTCAAGACAGTAAACATTTTAGACCAGGCGTTGTACGAACACTGAACTTGGATTTACGTATTTTTACTCAGCTGCTTCTAAAAGCAGGTGTTGTTGCCACAAGGAATCAACAGATTTAAGTTAATGCCTTGTGTGAGCTGAGGTGCTATAATCACTATCAGCAAGCAACCTCAAAGTATTATACAATCAAAGCACTTTTATAAAAATGACTGCTGTAGTTGTGAAAATAATTAAAAAGTTTTATTGATTCTTTATTGATTTCAAGGCTGCCTTCTTTAACTCTATTGTGTTATTACACAGAATTTGCCATGTTTCAAACACCATACTCTTTCTAGCTTGCAATGGTGCTGAGATTGCATGGTAGAGTCTACCTCGTTACCATTTTGGTGCCAGTGTAAACCATGCCCAACGACACCAATTCTAGCATTGGCAGTTCTGAGCATTTTTTTTTTGCCCGAAATGTCACATTCAGGAGAGATGTTAGGGAGCACTTCTACACAGAAAAGGTCATACACATTTTGAATTTCCTTCCATGATGCTAAATCAGTTGTTAACTTTCAGTCTGATGAAGATAAGTTTTGTTATGGGCCAAAGGCAGGTACGTGGAGTTAGGTCACAGGCTTGTGAGGGGCTGTAGAGCGTGCTGATCTTATGTTCCTTTATAGATTGATAGATCGTTAACTGCTCCATTTTCTGACTGGCTGTCAACCTGCATATTTTTAAGATTCTCTCCATACATTTGATTAACAGGTAGCCATTCAGATGAGAAAAAGAAACCCTAGGTGAGAAAAGCTGGCCAAACTACAGAAGTGGCAGGGATGTACTGTGGATTTTCACAAAGCAGAGCTGGAAATATTTTCAGATAAAATTACTTAAATCAATGTTATCTGTAGAAAATTTTTAACTTCAAGTGTGGTTATGACCATAGGGTTTAATTTTAGTAGAAAATGCTATATGTACACCTAACATACACTCTACCACCACCTCAGCAATTACAGATGGGGAATAAATACCAGGCTTGCCAGCTAGTGGTGATATCCTCAGTATGATTTTTGATATACAAAGAGGATTTTTGATTTATTTATTTTAAAATCTACTAATTAGTAACCAAAGGAAAACATTTAAAATACTTAATGCTTTCATCTTGACGACAAATGTTTAAAAAAACTTGCATTTGAATAAAGTAAGTGTTGAGGTGAAAGTTTTTTTAAAAGTTAATCTGAAGGTGGGGTATCCAAATCTCATTTTTAATTGGTTGGTAATTAACAGTCGACAACATTGACTTATGTTACAGTGCTTCAAAAAAAAATAAAATGAGCGACAATATATGTATTTGTTCAATATAAAAGATATTTTTATTTCCAAGAGATGTTATGGTAGTCTTTGTCCTCTGAACAGCTTTGACAATAGACAATAGGTGCGGGAGTAGGCCATTCAGCCCTTTGAGCCTGCACCACCATTCATTATGATCATCCACAATCAGTATCCTGTTCCTGCCTTATCCCTATAACCCTTGATTTCACTATCCTTAAGAGCTCTATCCAACTCTTTCTTGAAAGTATCCAGAGACTTGGCCTTCACAGCCTTCTGGGGCAGAGCATTCCATATATCCACCACTCTCTGGATGAAGAAGTTTCTCCTCAACTCTGTTCTAAATGGCCTACCCCTTATTTTTAAACTGTATACTCTGTTCTGCACTCACCCATCAACAGAAACCTGCTTCCTGCCTCCAGAGTGTCCAATCCTTTAATAATCTTATACATCTCAATCAGATCCTGTCTCATCCTTCTAAACTCGTGCATACAAGCCCAGTCACTCCAATCTTTCAACATATGATAGTCCCGCCATTCCAGGAATTGACCTCGTGAACCTACGCTGCACTCCCTCAATAGCCAGAATGTCCGTCCTCAAATTTGGCGACCAAAAGTGCACACAATACTCCAGGTGCGGTCTCACCAGAGCCCTGTACAGCTGCACAAGGACCTCTTTGCTCCTATACTCAATTTCTCTTGTTATGAAGGTCAGCATATCATTAGTTTTCTTCACTGCCTGCTGTACCTGCATGCTTGCTTTCATTGACTGATGTAGAAGAACACCTAGATCTCATTGTACTTCCCCTTTATCTAACTTGACTCCATTTAGATAGTAATTTGCCTTTCTGTTCTTGCCACCAAAGTGGATAACCACACATTTATCCACGTTGAACTGCATCTGCCATGCATCCATCCACTCACCTAGACTGTCCAAGTCACCCTGTATTTTCATAACATCCTCACATTTCAGCCTGCTGCCCAGCTTTGTGTCATCAGCAAATTTGCTAATATTACTTTTAATACCTTCATCTATATCGTTAATGTATATTGTAAACAGCTGCGGTCCTAGCACCAAACCTTGTGGTATCCCACTGGTTACCACCTGCCATTCCTAAAGGGACCCGTTTATCACTACTCTTTACTTCCTATCAGCCAATTTTCAATCCAAGTACCCAGTATTTTGTCCCCAGTACCATGTGCTCTAATTTTACTCACTAATCCCCGATGTAGGACTTTATCAAAGGCTTTCTAAAAGTCCAGTACACAATAATTCTCCCTTGTCCATCTTCATAGTTACATCCTCAAAAAAATCCAGAAGATTAGTCGAGCACGATTTTCCCTTCATGACTCTGACCTATCCTGTTACTGCTATCCAAATGAGTCGTAATTTCATCTTTTATAACTGACTCCAACATCTTTCCCACTACTGACGTCAGGCTGACCGGTCTATAATTTCCTGTTTTCTCTCTCTCCTTTCTTGAAAAGTGGGACAACCCTCCAATCCACAGGAGCTAATCCTAAATCTATAGAGCATTGGTAATCATTTTCCAATGTGTCCACGATTTCTAGAGCCACCTTCTTAAGTACCCTGGGATAGACCTAACGGTCTCTCCAACACCATTTCCTGTCTAATATAAATTCCCCTCAGTTCATCCATTACCTTTGGTCCTTCAGCCACTATGACATCTGGGAGATTGCTTGTGTCTTCCCCAGTGAAGACAGATCCAAAGTACCTATTCAACTCTTCTGCCATTTCCTTGTTCCTTTTGTAGTGGCAAATTGTGAACAATTAATGCTGGTCTTAACAGTGATGCCCATATCTCATGAATGAATATATTTTTAAAAACAGTTGGGATGGCAAATTTTCAAAGCTAGCAAAATTATCCAGGTCTGAACTTTAGATGGTCTTATATACTGAATAAAGTGAAAAATTATTTACTAAAAGCATTCCAAAAATCCACTGAAAACATCCATGTTGCATAACGTCATTATAAAAAAGAAATTTGCCTAAGAAAGGGAGCAGTTTACACAAAAGACACACCTGTTCCTTTAATGCCCATTTTCAACACCATTCTAAATACATTGGCATTTGTGAATCAAAACAGTAATAAAGCAATCACACATTTGGTGGTATATTTATTCACAATGTGGATTTTCTTGGTTTGGAAATTGTTCCATATTACTAGATAAAGCACTTAAGCTCCAACCACACAACACTTATTCACCACTTGAACTTCTTCCTAACTTTCCTCATTCATAGCCTTTATTCATTTATCCACCATATCTAACTACCCATTAAATGTATCCATATTATCCCCCTTCACATCATTGCCACTCTGTAGATAAAGGAGTTTTTTTCAAATTTCCTATTTGATTTTGTGGTGAGTACCATAATGATAAACTCTTGTCCTTCAGTGAGAAGATTCTTGCCTATGCTATCGAATCCACAAGTTTAACAACCTCTGATAGATAAGCCTTCAGCCTCTTTTTGAAAAGAGAATGAACCTGTTAATTTGCTTCTGATTATAAACTCACTTTTGGTGTCATCCTTCTAACTCTTACACTATTTTTACGTGGTGGCCAAAGCTATACACAACAATTCAATGTCTAACCTAATTAAAGTTTGATAACTTTTACATAACTTTCCTACTTTTCTGACCCTCCAACAATAAATCCATGTGTTTCATTTGTTTTTATAGCCTCATTAAGCTTGTGTTGCAATTTAACTGATTTGTATATTTTCCTCAACACTTGTTATAGGACATATTTATTTTTGTAAAATTTATTATTACCCCTTTTCATAAGACCATAAGATGTGGGAGCTGAAGTAGGCTATTCGTTTTATTAAGTCTGCTCTGTTATGAAATGGATAATCTGATATTTCTCAATTCCACTTTCCTACCTTTGCCTCTCAGCACTTTTCAGCTGGTGTGCTGCAGCAAGGTGAATAGTGTGTCGCAAAATTCAGGAAGCACTACTGCTTTACCTGAACGTCGAGACTACTTGTGTGCTTCCGATCTCCCCCAGAGCCTCTTGTTTATTATTGAAGGCGATATCTGCTGATGTTCGTTAACATGCATGTGCCTCAAAAGGACGATGTGCTCGGTTATTCAGCCTGCTTGCTCATCCACAGGGCCAGACATTTGTCTGAGCATGCACAATAATCGTATGTCATATTTCCAGCAAGGAGCTGCACTTGCAGTAAAAAGGCGTGCAATTGAAATAGCCGGTGAATTGGTCTATCCCCCTGAACACGTTTACAAGTTAGCAAGGACTTTAAAGTGAATATTTTTGAAATTTGTTTTAGTTAAGCCATTCATTTAAAACTTAGATTCTAAGTAGTAATGAATATGTTTCTTTCAAAAGAGGCAATTTCTCTGTTATAACTGTCTGACCCCAAAGAAAAAGAAGCAAGAACCTTTCAGAGACAGTGTAATGAGAGCCAAGTTGCCTTTAGAGTTTCATGGACAGAAACTTGTCCCGCACCTGAATGTGCAGTGAATAATTGACAAACACTACGATGTTATCAAATAAGTTAAGATGCCATTTACAGACAAAACATTTATGTTTTGGCAGTCATGATTTGGAGGTGCTGGTGTTGGACTGGGGTGTGCTGAAAATGTGTTGCTGGAAAAGCGCAGCAGGTCAGGCAGCATCCAAGGAACAGAAGAATCGACGTTTCGGGCATAAGCCCTTCTTCAGGAATCGGGCTTATGCCCGAAACGTCG
>NC_057715.1:564615-599200 GCF_004010195.1 Chiloscyllium plagiosum | reverse complement strand
GTTAAAAATCACACAACACCAGGTTATAGTCCAACAGGTTTAATTGGAAGCACTAGCTTTGAGAGCGCTGCTCCTTCACAACCACCTGATGAAGGAGCAGTGGTCTGAAAGCTCATGCCTCCAAATGAGCGTGTTGGACTATAACCTGCTGTTGTGATTTTTAGATTAGATTACATTCCCTACTGTGTGGAAACAGGCCCTTCGGCCCAAAAGTCCACATTGACCCTCCGAAGAGTAACCCACCCAGACCCATTTCCCTCTGACTAATGCGCCTATCACTATGGACAATTTAGCATGGCCAATTCACCTGACCTGCACATCTTTGGACTGTGGGAGGAAACCGGAGCACCCGGAGAAAACCCATGCAGACACGGGGAGAATGTGCGAACTCCACACAGGCAGTTGCCTGAGGTTGGAATCAAACCTGGGACCATGAGGTAGCAGTGCTACCATATCTTGTGAGCTTTATTTTCAACATTGGTGTACATAAAAAACCACAGGACGGAGCACTTGTCTGTGGAGCAAGATTCCTCCCAGACCAAATGGCTATGCACACAACTACAGGTTACAGAATTCCAAAAACCCAGTAAATTAAAATATACATTGTGTTTCGTTCTGATCTATTATGTTCACGAATAGTTTGAAACAATTGAGATTTTTAAAATGTGTCTGTGCTCTCAATTGAAGAACTGACTTTTTGCCAGTGGATTTGAAGCATTCATGTTTTTGATCCTTCGCTATCTTGTTTTATGGACTACTTTGCAAACCTTTCTATTAAGGCCATAACTATAGTAAATACAAGTCAATCTAACATTTATTAGCAAACAATTCAGCTGAAAAAAGTGAGCAGAATTGTTTGTCTCATTAAGTGCACCTTGATACTGAAAAGGTTGGGAAGCACTGCTTTATACCTATCTATAGTAAAGCATTCTTCAGTTACCCTGTGTTGCAACCAGTCTAACAATTATTTGATTGGCTCCTGTGTAGCTGAACATTTCATGGGTGTGAACAAGACAGACAGAAGCTTTTGGATGGCTGAAAGGATGTTGTCATCGTTCTCCAGTAAAAAAAACTAGTCTGAAGAAAGCCAGTTTATTTTCACCCATTAGTTGCTGTAAGCTGTGGCTTTTAACCAGTAAGTCAGAGACATTATAATTTGTGAACCAGTCACTCTGTACATCCGGTGAAAGTGAATGAACCAAAGAAACGAAAAAAGAACTGAAGATTTGAGAAACAAAAGAAAAAACCCATGGAATGCTGAGGGATGGCATCATTGAACTGCATCCTCATTTTTTTCTCTTCTGCCCATAACACCAATGCATTATGTCTGCTTATGTCTGTTGTGGAGTTTTAGAAGAGGGATAGAGTTGTAGCCATTAGAGGTTATATATTGCCAGTTCATAGTTGTTTGACTGCAGTTAAAACATATTACTAATAAATATGTAATAATTCTTGTTAAATAGAAAAGTCTGATCCATTTTTTCTGTTAACTTGAGTCTATCAGACAGATTAATTGGGGACTTTGCATACTTTGATAACTTTTTAAAAAACCTTGAGACAATTGCTGGATTGTGGGGCTTGACTTGAAATGCACGACCATAATAATATGTGACACCACCTTTTGAAGTGAATTGATTGAGAGACCAACTGTTAAAACTCAGAAAAAGAAATACCAACTTGTTTTAGTTTTGGGGAAACGATGGTATAGTGACAATATCACTGGACTAGCAATTCAGAACTTCAGATTAATGTGCAAGTTCAAATCCCATCATAGTAGACAATGAAATATGAATTCAATAAAAATCTGGAATTAGAGAAGAGCTGACTTAATGATAACTGTGTAACGACTGTCAATTGTTATAAAAACCCATCTAGTTCACTGATGCCATTTAGGGAAAAAAATTCTGTCATCCTTACCTGGTCTGACCTATCTGTGACTCCAGACCCACAGTAGTATGGAAGTAAGGAAGGACCGTGGTATCTGAAAGCTTGCAGTTTCAAATAAACCTGTTGGACCTCTCTGCATTATTGCATATCCCGAGTCATAGGTTAGCAGAATAGTGAAGACGACGTTTGGTATCCTTTCCTTTATTGGTCGGAGTATTGAGTACATGAGTTGTGAGGTCATGATGCAGCTGTACAGGATGTTGGTTAGGGCACTGTTGGAATATTGCATCCAGTCCTGATCTCTTTTCATTTGGAAGGATGGTGTGAAAATTGAAAGGGTTCAGAAAAGATTTACAAAGATATTGCCAGGGTTGGAGGATTTGAGCTACAAGGAGAGGCTGAATAGGCTGGGGCTGTTTTCCCTGAAGTGTTGGAGGCTGAGGGTTGACATTATAGAGGTTTATATAATCATGAGGGGGATGGACAGGATAAATAGACAAAGTCTTTTCCCTGGAGTAGGGGAGTCTACAACTAGAGGTTTAGAGTGAGAGGAGAAAGATGTAAAAGGGACCGAAGGGGCAGCTTTTTCACACAGAGGGTGGTACGTGTATGGAATGAGTTACCAGAGGAAGTGGCGAAGGCTGGTATAATTACAACATTTAAAAGACATCTGATTAGGTAGATGAATAGGAAGAATTTGGAGAGATATGGGCCAAGTGTTGGCAAATAGGACTAGATTAGGATATCTGGTCAACATGGACAAGTTACACCTGTATGACTCTGTGACTGTAACCTGGTATTGTGTGATTTTGGACTTTGTCCACCCCAGTCCAACACCAGCACCTCCACATCAAAGATATCTAATGTTCATCTTCAGAATCTGGCACTGATGGTCACAGATAAACTGCACATTGACAAATTGGAAGCTTTTTTGGTTGATGAAGAGAGATAGGGCAAGTTGAAGATAGGGCACTCTCAAAGCAATGCCAGGTGCAATGTACATACCCTTCATCTGGGGGTTGCCAGTGACATTACAGAATCCTATTGCCTGAGCTATACAACACTTCTCATCATAGGCAGAAACATATAAACTGATATAATCTGGAAAAAAAATGGCATCAGTCATTTCCCAGCTGTATTTGTAGGCTGAAGATTGGGAGGTATCACACAAATATAATTGGAAGGAACAGGGCCCAGACCGAAGTCAGTCTGAGCAGCGACAGCAGCAACAACAGAGCGAAGGAGAGTGCACTAGGGGTGAGGTGATGGGGCGGGGAAGGGGGGGTGGGGTGGGAGGAGGCAGAGATGGTGGTGAACAGCAGCAGCCAAATCAAT
This sequence comes from Chiloscyllium plagiosum, assembly GCF_004010195.1. Lineage (NCBI taxonomy): Eukaryota > Metazoa > Chordata > Chondrichthyes > Orectolobiformes > Hemiscylliidae > Chiloscyllium > Chiloscyllium plagiosum. The sequence continues at coordinate 595,978 of NC_057715.1, read as the reverse complement.
TCCTGAGGAGCAGGGTCAGGGTGAAGTTGTGTGTAAACAGCAGAAATACCTGAGATGAAAACACATGGAGAGAAGGCAGTTGGTTTTTAATTGGCAAAATTCACAGCTTGCTATTTAAACCTTAAGGGAAAAGTATGATTTTTTTTCCCCTCGACGTCCAGAATCTGTTTTTTCCCCAACTTTCTCTCTTTTGCCCACATGGTTAGGGGAGCAGGCTATAATTACCATTCCTTTCTATAGCTCTATTGAAATCCTGTAACTCTCTTCCCACCAGCACTCTGAATGTACCTACCATCAGTCCCACCCCCAACCAATGGACAGCAGCAGGGCAAGTGGTATTTCACTATCACCTTCAAGGGCAATTAGGAATGATCAATAAATTCAGAAATTGCTGGAAAAGTTCAGCAGATCTTGCAGCACCTGTGGAGAGGAATCAGAGATAACATTTTGGTTTGAGTCACCCTTCCTCAGTTCTGACATGCTGCCAGCCCTGCTGAGCTCTTCCAGCAATTTCTGTTTTTGTTCCTGATTTACAGTAACTGCAGTTTGTTTTTGCTTTTTATGGCCAAAAAATTGTTGTTTAGCCAGCATCACTCGCAACCTATGAATGAATTAAAAGAAAAATTGCCTGATTCTGAATAGGATGATCAAAGACTTTGCTATTTCTTCTCTCATTTCCCATAAGGTAATTCTCATTTGGCCCATTAGTCCCTCTAGGGCTATGGGCCAAAAGCTGGAAAATGTAATTAGTCAGACAGTCATATAGATGTACAGCACGAAACAGACGCTTTGGTCCAACTCATCCATGCCAACCAGATATCCTAACCTCATCTCGTCCCATTTGCCAGCACTTGGACCATATCCCTCTAAACCTGTCCAATGCCTGTACACATCCAGATGTTTTTAAATGTTGTAACTGTATCAGCCTATGTAATTTGTAATTGAACCAGTGTTGCCAGATTTTTGTTGACTGCCACAATGGGCCAAATAGTTTCCTGGACTGTAAACATCCATGAGTCTGTAATATCCTTGGAGACATTTCAACTTGATCTGGAGATTTTTCATTTCTAAAAGATGAGAAAATTATTCCTCAATTTTAATTCAAACTAATACTTTATATACCTTCCTTTTGATTGCAGTATCATCCTTCTTATGAAGCCAGATGCAAACTATTCCTTACACACTGTACCAACCTCTCTTGCTTCCACATAAGACCTGATGGTCAAAAACACAACTATTTATTTGCCCCAACCTATCTCTTGTTATTTATGCATGAATTTTTTTCTTGATTTCACTTTACAGAATTTTTCAAGCTCTTTGTTTTTCTAAATTTGCAAGTAAATTTCACCCCACTGCCTTTTACACAGTTTGCTTTTTTTTTTGACTGTGTACAGCTTTCGGTATCGGTCATAAGCTTCCCATTTTCTTCTTTATCCTGTCCTTTAAGCTTACATCCCGGAGGCTCTGGACTTTTTTTAGTTCACTCTTCCTTCTAGGGAACATGCTTGCTCCAACCTCTCAGTTTCTTACATGTCTCCCATTGCTCCAAGCAGCTGTTCATCCAAATTAGCTTAATCACAGAATTACTTTTGCCCTAATAGAGAACTTCAATTTTTGGTTTATCTTTATATTTTTCCATGATTATCTTATGTCTAACGGAATGGTGATTATTTCTAAAATACTCCAAACAGATAGCCTTTGTGCTAGCCCAGTTCCACTCAAGAACAGAATGACTTCTCTCGATAGGTTTGCTACATTCTAGCTAAAATTAGCGATTTTTGAGAAGATTTGTGGCTCAGGTCAATGATAAGCCCGTAAGTTAGCTCACTGAATTTGAAGGTTTGCTTTCAGATGTTATGTCACCATGACTAGGTAACATCACAGTGAGAGTCTCAGGTGAAGTGCTGGTGATATGACCCACCTCTCTATTTATAGATCTTGGTTTCTTCTCCCTAGCCCTACATTAAACACCGCAGTGAAATCTCCCCAACACTAGGTAACATCACAGTGAGAGTCTCAGGTGAAGTGCTGGTGATATGACCCACCTCTCTATTTATAGATCTTGGTTTCTTAAGGTGGGTGATGTCATTTCTGTTTTTTTTCCAACGGAAGGTAGATGGGATCTAAATCGGTGTGTGATAGAGTTCTGCTTAGAGTGCCATGCCTCTAAGAATGACCTTGAAAAAAGAACCAGAAATGACATCACCCACCTTAAGAAACCAAGACCTTTAAATAGTGAGGTGGGACATACCACCAGCGCTTCACCAGAGACTCTCACTGATGATGTCAAGATTAGAGTGGTGCTGGAAAAGCACAGCAGGTAAGGCAGCATCCAAGGAGCAGGAAAATCGACGTTCGGGCAAAAACCCTTCATCAGGAATGCTACCTAGTATGGTGATGAAACATCTGAAAACAAACCTTCAAGCTCAGCGAGCTAACTTACAGACATACTACCTACAATGTTTTCCCGAATGAAAGTTAAAAAAAAAATTATGCTTCTTTCACATTAATTCTCTTCAAGTTAATACAGACAGATCATTGATATGCAACTCCTAGCACAATATCTTGTCCTTATTTGTTCCATCGCCACTTAACTGTATGGGATTCTAGAAGTGCAATTTGCCCTTTTTGTTCTTCAGTTCAATCATATAATGGGCCTACTGGTATTAACTCCGGCAGCATCAAGGAGCAGTAAAATCAACGTTTCGGGCATAAGCCCTTCATCAGGAATGGCCGAAACATTAATTTTTTGTGTTTTTCCAGCACGATACTCTCGACTGATCTCCAGCATCTGCAGTCCCCACTTTCTCCTTCTGGTATTAACATTTGACTATTAATCCAGAGACCCCAGTTAATGTTCTGGGGTCTGGTGTCAAATCCTGCCATGGCAGACAGTAGAATATGAAATCAATATAAAAATTCAGAATCAAGAGTCTAATGTTGACCATGAAATCAATATCGATTGTCAGAAAACCCATCTGGTTCAATAAAGCCCTTTCGAGAAGACAATTGCTATCCTTACTTGGTCTGGCCTACATGTAACTCCAGACCTATAGCAATGTCGTTGATTTTTAATTTCTCTCTGGGCAATTATACATGCTGGCCTAGTCAGTGATACCCATATCCCAAGAATGAATAAATAAAAAGGACTTGTTTGATTATCCTTTACCATAATTACACTCCTCACAAGTCTTCATTTAATAAAGACTTACGTTTACATTGTACTTATCATGTCCAAACTGCCAATGGTGTCATTGATTTGGCCCTGCCCATATTCTACAGAAGTCACTTGTATAAAAACAGAAGTAGCTGGAAAAGCTCAGCAAGTCTGGCAGCATCTGATGACCCTTCCTCAGAACTTTCTCACCGGACCTGAAACGTTAACTCGATGACTCTCTTCATAAATGCTGCCAGACCTGCTGAGCTTTTCCAGCTACTTCTGTTTTTATTCCTGATTTATAGCATCTGCAGTTCTTTTGGTTTTTACTCACTTGTATGTTCAACAGAATATTGGTTGAGAACAAGACGAAACATAGTAAATCTGCATCCGCATAGCACAATTAAAAAGGCTTTCATACCAACGCTGAAATGCATTTGCTTCTGCTAGACTACAAAATAAAACACTTTTTTCTTTGATTTGATTTATTGCAGTCACATGTACCCAAGTACAGTGAAGTCTTGTTTTGCAAACAGTACAAGTAGATCATAGCAAACAAAGACATATAGATCATAGTGTGTATACACGTAGCATACAAAGCTACTGAGAAAAGAAAGTTCAACATTAGATTTGAAATGAGAGGTCTTTCCACAGTCTAATGAGAGGAAAGAAGTGGTCTTAAATCTGTTAGTTCACGTGTTCAAGCTTCTGTATCTTCTGCCTGACGGAGGAGGTTGGAGGACAGTACTAACAGAGAGGGCTTTTTGATGATGTTGGCAGCCTTTCCATGGCATGGTAACTGATTGGTTAGCACTGCTGCTTCACAGCACCAGGGACCCAGGTTCGATTCCAGCCTCGGGTGACTGTGTGTGGAGTTTGCACATTCTCCGTGTGTTTGTGTGGGTTTCCTCCCACAATTCGAAGTACCACCAGTTAGATGAATTGGCCATACTAAATTGCCCATAGTGTTCAGGGATGTGTAGGTTAATTGCATTAGTCAGGGGTAAATGTACAGTAATGGGGAATGGGTTTGGGTAGGTTACTCTTCGGAGTGTTAGTGTGGGATTGTTGGGAGAAAGGGCCTGTTTCCACAGTTAGGGATTCTATGAACAAGTGTAGATTGTATCTATTGATGGGAGGTTGGCTTCCGTAATGGTCTGGGCTGTGCACATAACCTTCTGTAATTTCTTATGGTTGTGGGCAGAGCAGTTGCTGAACCAAGCCATTATGCACACAAATAGACGCATTATGGAAAGCATTTCAAGTGGTTACGGAAAGGGATAAGACTTCCATAAAAGGTTTTTAATAGGAGTGAAGCAAATTCCAATATTGTGAGACAAGAACTTTCAAAGGTTGATTGGAGTAGACTGTTTGTTGGTAAAAAGACATCTGTCAAGTAGGAGGATTTCAAGAGTATGATGATGAGAATTCAGGGACATTTTGTTTTTATTAGAGTGAAGGGTAAGGCTGGTCAGAATAAGGAAAAATTGATTAATAAAGATATTGAGGTCCTAGTCAAGAATAAAAGAGAATTTTAGATATAAACAACTGGATTCAAATCAATATAAAGAATGAAGGGGCATTCTTAAGAAAGACATCAGGAAGGCAGAGGAGCCATGAAATAGCATTCACAGATCAGGTTAAGGATAATCCAGAGTTTCTACAAATATATTGAGCAAGAGGGTAACTATAGAGAGGATAGGGCCCCTTAAAGATCAAAGTTTTTGCCTTTGTGTATGAAGCCCAGGAGATGGGAGCAATACTAAATGAATATTTTGCATTTTTTAAAAGTCTGGAGTCCAGAGAATGCAGAGAAATAAATTTTGTAATATGAACTTATTAAAACATCAAGAGGAAGTTTGGGAAGACTCAGAGAATATAAGGGCAGATAAATCTCCAGGACCTGACCTAACGTATCCCAGAACATTATGGGAAGCAAGGTACGAAATTGTGAGACCCTTTGCAGAAATATTTGTATCATCTATATTTATGGGTGAGGTACCTGATGACATGATGGCTAATGTTGTAGCTTTGTTTCAGAAAAGTCGTAAGAAGAAACTGGAGAACTATAGCCCTAAATTGTTCAAGGTGATTATGAAAGATAGGATTTATGGACATTTTGAGAGGCATAAATTGATTAGGGGTAGCCAGTGTTTTGTGTGAGGAAAATCTTCTCACAAACTTGATTGAGTTTTTTGAGGATGTTATCAAAAGATAAATGAGGGCAGGGCAATAGCCTTGTTTACTTGGATATCAGTAAAGTCTTTGACAAGGTTCCGAATGATAGTCTAATTAGTAAAGTTAGGTCACATGGGATTCAGGGTGAGCTCGTAAATTGGATACAAAAATCCACTTGATGACAAGCAGCACAGTGGTGCTGGAGGGTTGCTCTTCAGACTGGAGGCCTGTCCTAGTGGTGTTCCACAGAGAGAAGTTCTGGATCCTATTTAGTTTGTTACTTATACAAATGATTTGGATCAGAATATGGAAGAACGTATGAGCTACAGAAAATTTAAGGCAAACTTAAGAGGCATTCAGTATAATCAGACTACTTAACCAGATACTCCAATTTATTCCTGAGCTAAAAGATGAAGAGACTGTACATGCTGTCACTCAAATTCACTTTTTACATCCAGTTTGATTAACCCCATCAGTTCAACGGTTCTCCTGATCATATCAGGAAACTAGATATCATGACTAGGACAAAAATGTTCTAACTGTTCCTTTGATGGTACCACGGCAGATTGGGCACTTCCTCAGGGATGGCGCACAGTCTGTACAAACAACCAAATGACCACACATTATAAACACAACCGAGACCTCCTTGTCCATACATACTTTACAAGTTCGTTCTTCCTGCAACCTTCGCAATTGTTCTTCCATGGTCAAGCCTAAAGAAAACAGAAGTTTCATTAGTTTCAAAAACTTACACATGCACTAACAGTTCATTGTCTGAATGTTACAATATTTAACAATCCTAGCATTTCCATAGTGAAGTACAGAGAAACCTCGATTATCCGGCACTCAATTATCCCAATTTCGGATTATCTGAACAAGATCGCATGGCTAAACTATGTATTCTGGCATTCAATTAACCAAACAAAATACTCCCCGCTCATGTCCTTTGGATAATCAAGGCTCCTCTGTAATTAGGTAATCCAGCCCATGTAGATTAGATTTTAAGAAAGACATTTGAAGAACTTCTTTATTCTTAAAACCTAAATTATAACATCTTTGATTTACTTATTTTATTCATCACACGGGGTTTGATGCTGCTGACCAGGCCAGTATTTAACCCATTCCCTAACTGCCCAAGACTGTGGTGGAAAGCGGTCTTTGTGAAATGATGAACTCTTGGGATTTAGTGCAGTCTGGAAGAATTTCAGGATGTTAACACAGTGACAATGAAGGCACGTGATGCAGTTCTAATTCAGGATGGAGTACAGCTGGAGGGAAATTTGTAGGTGATAACCTCCCAATGCAACAGCTGACCTTGTACATTTAGGTGATAAGAGTGCATCTTGTGGTGAAAGGAGAGAAACTTATAAGTGATTGGATGTGGTGCCAGCCAATTGGGATTTGTGTGTTCTGGACAGGGACTGGGGAGACAGGAGACAAATTATTTTGCGATTTTGGAGAAGATTTGTAGCCAATGTTGTAAGCTTGCTTGCTGAGCTGGTAGATTTGTTCTCAGACAATTCATCACACATGCGAGGTAACATGATTAGTGAGCCTCCAACGAAGGGTGTTCTATACTGCTTTTTATTTGTGTGTTTTGGTCTGTTGTAATGGGTGATATCACTTCAGGTTCTTTTTCTGAGAGATTGGTAAATGGGGTCCAAATCAATAAGTTTGTTAATGGAGTTATGGTTTTTTTAATTCTGGAACAGGATGAGGGTGTCGCTGGCTAGACAGCATTTATTGCCAATCCCTATTTGCCCAGAGAGCAGTTAAGCTTCAACCACATTGTTTTGGGTCCAGATATTTACTGAATTCAGTTTCAGTAACTGAATTCAAATTTCATCATCTGCCATGCTGGGATTCGAGAACAGGGCCCTGGAACATTACCTGGGTCTGTGGATTAACACTCCAGTGATAATGCCATTAGGCCATTGCCTGGTTTGAACGTCAGGCCCCTAGGAATTCCCGTGCGTGTCTTTGTTTAGCTTGTCCCAGGATGGATGGACTGTTCCAGTCGAACTGGTGTCCTTTTTTGTGTGTGTATATGGATACGAGTGATAGTGGGTCATGTTTTTTGGTGGCTAGTGCTTACAGAGTATCTTGTATAATGACATTCGTTCTGCTGATTATTGGTACATGGTCCGTTAAATTCAGCAGGAGCTATTTCAGTGTGGTGGTAGGTTTGTGGATTACCATGATGCTGAGGGGCCAGAGTAGTCTGGTTGTCATCTCAGAGATGCCTTTAATGTATGGCTGGGTGATTAGAGTTACTGGGCATGTTGGGCCTCCTTGTTTAGGTCTGTGGTGTAGGAATCCGTGAACTGCGCTGGTCAGGTACGCACTGTTCCTGAATACATTGTACAGGTGCTTTCCCTCCACTTTTTGAAGTTCCTGGGTGGTGCAGTGTATCGCACCTCATTTAAATAATGTCCTGATGCAGCTCTTTTTGTGGGTGTTGGAATGGTTGCTCCTGTAGTTGAGTATCTGGTCAATGTGTGTCGCTTTCCTGTAGACACTGATCTGCAGCTCTCCATTGGCTTTTCGTTCTACTGTGACATCTAGGAAGGAGAATCTGTTGTTGTTCTCTTCCTCTTTGGTGGACTTTATACTGGTAAGGATGTTGTTTGTGTGTTTATGGGTTTCTGTTAATTGGTTATGTTTCATGATGACAAAGGTGTCATCCACATAGCTAACTCAAAGCTTGGGCTGGATTGTGGGAAGGGCTGTTTGTTCTGATATTGATGATCTCATAGGCATCCCATTGATTTGTTTGCAGATCTTGTTGTTGAAGGTGAAGTTGATCGTGAGCCACAGGTTACTAATTTGCTGATGGAGTGGGTGCTGTCAGGTGTCTGTGTCCTTAGTTCGTCTAGCAGGGAGACCAGTGTTTCTTTGACCCACAGGACACAATCAGTGAAGATTGGGGACAATATTTCATCTCACTAACACTCAACACTGGAGCTCCCCAGAGGTGTGTACTCAGTTTCCTACTGTACTCACTGTATACCCATGACTGCGTTGCCAAATACCAGACTAATGCCATTTACAAGTTCGCTGATGACACCACCATAGTCGGTCTCTCACCATTGGAATCTCAGATGGCGACGAAACAGACTACAGGTGGGAGGTGGAAGACCTGAAAAAATAGTGCACTGGCAACAACCTAGCTCTCAATGCAGGCAAATCCAAGGAACTCATTATTGATTTTCGGCAGGATGTTACTCATGCCCCCCTACACATTAACAGCACAGAGGTGGAACAAGTGGAGTGTGTCAAGCTCCTGGGAGTGGTCATCAATAACAAGCTTTCTTGGACCCTTCATGTGGACGCACTGGTTACAAAGGCCCAACAACGTCTCTTCTTCCTCAGGCAGCTGAGGAAATTTGGCATGACAGCAAACACCCTTGCCAACTCTTATAGGTGCACCATTGAGAGCATTCTGTCTGGATACATCACTACCTGGTATGGCAGCTGTACCATTCAAGGTCAGAGCCAGTTACAGAGAGTGGTGAACTCGGCCTGGATAACCACAAAGGCCAACCTCCCATTTATAGAATCCATCTACCAGGCCCGCTGTCAAGGAAAGGCCGCCAGCATTCTCAAAGATCTATCCCATCCTGGCAATGCTTTTCTACAACTTCTACCACTGGGAAGAATGTACAGAAACCTGAACACACACACCAGCCGGTTTCAAAACAGTTTCTACCCTACTGTTGTTAGAATACTGAATGGACTCTCAAACTCCTAGCACTTGCATGTACCTGTGTTTTTGTTTTTGCCGCTGTTCACCTATTATTTACTTATCTATGCTATTTAACTCTGTGATCTGCCTGTACTACTCGCAAGACAAAGCTTTTCACTGTGCCTCAGTACACTTGACAATAAAATTCAATTCAATTCACTTCTTTGGTGAGGATGATGTTTATGGATGTGAATAGGACCATCATGTCAACGGAGACCATGACCTCGTCGTTCTCTACCGTGGTGTCTTTGATGATGTTAAAGAATTCCTTGGAGGAATGGGTGTGGTGGCTTGAGTCTTCTACTCGCTGTTTCAGTTTGTGTTGCAGTTCCTTTGCTGATCCTGTACATCAGTGTACTAGAAAGTGAGACTACACAACAGACCTAAACAAGAAGACAACACACCGCAGTAACTCTAGCCACCCTGCCAAACATTAAAGATATCTCGGTGATGATGACCAGACTACTCCGGCCCCTAGGCACTGTGGTAGCTCACAAACCTATCACCATACTGTACCAGCTCCTGATGAATTTAAGAGAACTCTGTACCAACAACCAGCAGAATAAAACGTCAGACACAAAATACCTTGCAAGGACTGCAACAAATATTACATTGGACAGATGGGTAGGAAACTAACCACCAGGATAGAACATAGAACAATACAGCGCAGAATAGGCCCTTCAGCCCTCAATATTGCTGCAAACTAATCTAAGCCCATCTTCCTACACTATATCATCATCATCATCCATGTGCTTATCCAAGGACTGCTTAAATCTTCCTAGATTACATGAGCACTAACTAGCTACCAAAAGCTATCACCAACTATCACTTGTATCCATACACATAGATGAAGAGAGACACCAGTTCGACTGGGACAATACCTCCATCCTGGGACAGGCTAAACAAAAACACGCACGGGAATTCCTAGAGGAACTCTTAACAAACATTGATTTGGATCCCATCTACCAACCTCTCAGAAGAACAACCAGAAGTGATATCACCCACGACAACAAACTGAGACAAATAGCAAATGCGACAGAACTCCAGTGCTTCACCAGCGGCTCACTGATGGTGTTAATTTAGCATGGTCACAAACAAACCTACCAACTCAGCGAGCAAACTTACAACCTGATCCAAATTATTCTGTTAAATTCATAGCCTTTTAGCCTGCTTTTGTAGCCACAGTATTTGTATGGCTGGTCTAGTTCAGCATGTAGTCAATAGTAAACCCCAACATGGTAATAATGGGGGATTCTGCAATGGTAGCACCATTTAAAGTCAAGGGACAAATGGTTAGATTCCTTATTGAGGGAGATGTTAATTGTCTGGCATGAATGTTACTTGATATTTATCAGCCCAAGCCTGAATGTTGTCTAGGTCTGACTGCATATGGACACAGACGACTTCAATATTTGAGAAGTTGCAAACAGCCTTAACCATTATTCAAACATCAGTAAGCTTCAAGGTAATTGAGGAAAGAACTGAAGATAATTGGGCCTAGGACAGTAACCGGAGGAACACCTACAGTGATGTCTCAGGGCTGAGATGATTGACATTTCTGTATCCACAACAATCTTCCTTTGTGCTCAGCAGGACTTCAACAAGCAGCAAGTGTTTACACTCTATTCCATTAACTCTAGTTTCCCTAGGGCTTCTTAATGCCAACTTGGTTAAATGCTGCTTTGATGTCAATGGCAATCATTCTCACCCTTGGAGTTCAGCATTAATGTCTGTTTGAACAAAAACTCCAATTTTTATTGGAGTGGCCCTTGTGGAACCAAAACGAAGTGCCAACAAGCAGGTTATTGCTTTGCATGTCCTTCTCTATATCGTAATTACAGATAGCTTTCAGATGTTGTGCATTTCGGCAGCATGTTTTGCTGAGGAATTAGGGAATGGTTTGTTTGAGAACACTTACCTCTGTTCATAGTAACACGATTCCAGCGGTGATTGTTTTTGTGTGCTTTATTCTGAGCATGCGCCAATGTCTGTGCTGAAGTCTCTGCATGAACTGCGCATGCGCCAATATCAGTGCCAGCCTTAATGTGAAACTGTGCACCCGGTGACATTAGCTATCGATAGAGCAGCTGTGAGAGATACTGTACAGGGTGCAATGTCCTGTGAAAGGTACACTACTCCTAGATTATCAATTGGAAGGGCAGTCACAAGAATGTTAGCATCCTGGTGTTGAAAATACAGGTGGTGAATGCAAAAGACAATAACACTGAAGAGAAGCCAGGTGTTATGAAGTGTTTTGAGCATGATGACAGAATGTGATATAGCTTGCTTAATAGGAATGAGGGAGGCTAACTTTTGCACAAAGATGACCCTCTGTCCCTGCATTAACAATGTTTTTAAATATGTACTGTGTTAAATTTACTTCTGTTTCACTGATAACTATGATTTATACCTTCATTCTGGCTATGCTATACTTTAAATTAGATTTCTGGGTGAGTGGTGAGGGATTGGGAGTGATTTTTATTTTCCTGGTCTGTTCCTAGCCCTACTTTGCCCACAGGCCCCATTATTTATATTAAGCGATTTTCTATGAAGCAAGGTTTTGCTGGAACACAACTACGGTGTTCTAGGAGAATCATCTGTACATCTTATAACATTTTACTGATTGTTGAAAGTAGAATGATAGGGTGGTAACTGGTCAAGACATGTTTCGCCAAAGTTTAGGTAAATAGCCAAGCTTGGTGAAGTGTGCACTTGCTTCTGGAACACAAGTCTTCAGTATGATTACCAAAATCAAGTTAGTGTCCATAGCCTGTGTAGTATTCATTGTCTTCAGCAATTTCTCAATACCATATGGAGCGAATTAAAATGGTTAGAGTATTTCTGTGATGCTAGGAACCTCAGGAGGCCAAGGTGGGTCAGCTAGTTGGCACTGATGGCTCAAGAATGATGCAAATACTTCAGACCTGTCTTCACTCATGTGCTAATCTCATTCATCATTGAGGATGGGGAAATTAATGGAGCCCTCAGTTAATCGTTTAATTGTCCCCACCATTCACAAATGGATGAATACGGCAGTACTGCAGAACTATCATCTGTTCCATTGGTTGTGGAATGACAGCCCACCTACTGTTGTTGAGCATGTAAACAGTTCTGTGCTGTCACTTTAGCTTTAGGTAACTTTGATGCTGACAGAATCTCAGGTCTACAGCATAGAAAAATGAATCTGTATCAGTCAAAATCAATAGTTAACAATTCTAATCACATTCTCAGCACTTGACCCATTGCCTTGACTGCCTCATTGCTCCCAGAATGTCTTCCTTCACTCTTCATTGAACATTATTTAATATCAATGTTTTAATGATAAATTCTATTTGTTTATAATTAATGCACAGGTATAGTTATATATAATGTGAAGGCAGTGGTGTAGAAGGGAAAAAATAAAACTTACCCATCAAATCTGATGTTGAATAAGACAAATTCTTTTTAACTGAAATATGAAACAGATTAGAGATTTTATATATATACAGTACAGAACAAGAACAAACCTGTACAGACTTGAAACTTATCTAAGATGCAGAAATATCCCTAAATCGCTTGTTCAAAAGTTGGACAGTGACAGGGTTGGAAAAGGATTCATAGTGGGTCACTTACATTCACTTTTTGTATCCTTTTCAAAAACAAGTGATAAGGTGGACTTTAAAAGTTTAGAAAGGAGTTGGGGACAAAGGCACAGCCAACTGAAGGTTCTGCAACAAAATAGTGTGCGAGGAGGAATTGGGGTGTTAAAGTTACACGTGACATAAAAGTCACAACATTTGGATGTAGGAAAAGACTCAACAGGAGTGAAAGAAAAGTAGCCCAGTGGGGCTGTAGCAAACTGATAAAATAGGTTTCAGTATTGCTTCAGTATTGGCCTGAAACAATCAACTTGATTTCACTTGCTGCATAAACTGCTGGATCAACAGCATATTTCACAATTTTAGAATCAGAGACGTACAGCATGGAAACAGACCTTTTGGTCCAACTTGCCCATGCCGACTAGATATCTCAGCCTAATCTAGACCCATTTGCCAGCACGTGGCCCATACCCCTCAAAACCCTTCCTATTTATATACCTATTGAGATGCCTTTTAAATGTTGCAATTGGACCAGCCTCCACCTTCTAAAGCATTCATATTAATTGGTTTCTGTAATAATTAAACTTTAGCCAAATCAAATTCAACTGAAAAGGAAAAACGGAAAGATAGTACCTGGCTAAAAACTAACTTCACTTTAAATCTACTTATTAGGATACTAGCATCAGTCACGCCAGCAAGCATTTTGACAGCAATAACCCTATATAGTCAGCATCTCACTACGGTTTAAAAAAACCATAATTGCCAAGAATATATATAACCCTGTACATCAGAAGGCAAACTCAATTATATTTTAATGCAGAGCAACAGAATTACAGACATAACTAATGTTCTGGGATGAGTGCAGGGACACAACTAATTACTTACCATACAACCTTTCATGCAATTCTGGCTCATTAACCAAAAGGACATCTCTAAATGCCTCAGCTGCTGCATTTCCTTTACGAATTATTGTATCAAGTAGCTCTCTGGCTTGTTCATTTGCCTGAGGTCTTTGTTTAATGGTTTCACTTTCTGATTTGTTAATTAAAGATCGTGTTTCTAGATCATCAAGTAAGGGTATTACTTTTGTCAAATTCTGACTCAAAGCAACACAATTCTTCTTGAGTAGCATTACATCATCTGCAAAGGAGAAAGGGAAATTCAAAGTTTTAAGTTTTGAAATCTTAAATGAACACCTTTCTTATATTGTGTTCGAAAAACAGCACTGTAACAAATGCATTGAAATATTATGTTAGCTAATACACGTTATGTGTGCTCTAATAGGATTCAAGGTATTCATATACAAAAAAAATCATTAATTTAGTAGAATCACAAAAAGAATACTCTCCCAACTCTAGTTTCATCTTAAAAGGAGTCAACTTAACCAAACACTCTTTTCCCTATGTTTTGAACAGTAAATTTTCACCAGTTCGAGCTTGAAGGGCGAACAGTATATCATAAATGTCAAAGCCAAGATCAAATCTGCCTTTGTCCTTAGCCAAAGCAGCAAGCAAAAGCAGCAAGTCATAATGTTTTTCATACAAGTTAATGACCCTAGCTAAACAGTGTTTTACCATTGCCTCATATGAAGAAGAAAAAAAAAAATCAGCTGATTCAATATGACTGACAATCAAATCTGGAACCAATCCCACCCTAGTGAGACGGCTGCATGGCTTTATCAGTAAAATCCTCTGTCCAAATTTACTTTGTCACTTCAAAGAAGTTGAAAATACTTCAGAGTATAACTGAAAACCAAATTAACAGATTTTGATGTAATTTTAAGCATTTATGTTCCCTTAAATGTGTTGAAATCTTAAATTAACAGCTTTCTTACATTGTGCATAATTTTGTGGCACAAACCAACAACTTGTTGTACACAGTAAATATAATGATATAAATATAATTATTCAAAAATGCACAAATTAAAGCTGGATATAGGGGTCCTTAAGACACTTCAACACAGCAACCAAAACTCCATTATGCACCTGGAAAGAAATAGTTCAACCACTGTATTGCATTATAAAATCATTCATAAGTATCGACTGATTTGGAGGTGCCAATAGCTCAACAAGTTTATTTGGAAGCACTAGCGTTCGGAGCACTGCTCCTTCATCAGGTGGTTGTGGAGTATAAGATCGTAGGACACAAAATTTGTAGCAAAGGTTTACAGTGTGATCCAACTGAAATTATATTGAAGACAACCTGGATTGTTTGTTAAGTCTCTCATTTTTTAGAATGACCATGTTGGTTTCAGTTCTTTCATATGTAAATCCCAGAATTTTTTTAAAGCTACATTCTCAAGTGAACTTAACAATAGGTGCCATGCTGGCCTAGATAATGCATTGAAGGTGTGAGGTGCTTTGTGTGAGGCTGTCTGTGTCCCAATGTTCAGACTGATTTTATTTCTAGTAAAGGGATTTACAGAATTTTACATAGATTCATGCAGTTTTTGAGCAAAATAAATGTAATCATGCAAGTACAAGTTCACCCCAAAAACGTGTGCGCGCACGTGGGAGTATGTGTGAGGGTGCGCGTGTGGGGAGTATGAGAGCGCGTATTGGGGCACAGACAACCTCACACAGGGCGCCTCACAGCTTCAATGCATTATCTGGGCCAATAAAGCTTGTTTGAGAATGTAACTTTAAAAAAAGTTATGGGATTTACAGAAGAACGAACCGAAACCAACATGGTCATTTAAAAGATGTGAGACTTAAACACTCAATATATAATTTCTGTTGCATTATGATCTAAACTTCTGCTATAAATTTTGTGTTTTACGATCTTATACTCTATAATCACCTGAAGGAGCAGCGCTCCAAAAGCTAGTGCTTCCAAATAAATCTGTTGGACTGTAACCTTGGTATTGTGTGATTTTTAAATTCATAAGTATAGTTATTTATTATAAAGACAGAAATCAAACGACAAGTTATAATCCAACAGGTTTATTAAAAACTACAACTTTCAGATCACTGCTCACTTCACTTGACAAAGAAGCGCTCCAAAAGCATGTGATTTCAAATAAACGTGTTGGACTATAACCTGGTGTAATGTGACTTCTAACTTTGTCCACCCCAGCCCAACATTAGAGTAAAGTAGTCTGTAACTTTTTCATACTTGCAAAACTATAATTAAACATTCATTCTTGATTCAAATGATGCAGCTGTCTGATATAAATGATATAATTAATCGAGCGGAGACATGGCAAATTAGTTGAAATACCTTCAGCTACTTCCTCCAATCTTCTTTCTTTGTCTTCCCGTCTTTCTTCATCTTCGGCATTCAGCAAGTCAGTCACAAGTTCAATAACTGACTTATAATTCTCTCCACTTGTAAGGATTTTTCTTTGAACGCTCTGCATTACGAGTCTTCGATCAAAACCCATTTCCATAGCACCCTTAACCACTGGCGTATTCATCATGATTGCATCTTCTGATCTATTTTCCCCAGCTCCAAAATGAACAACTGTGAAAAATTAAACACAGTAAAGTACATTTTTAACACAAGTAGTAAAAGAAATTCCAAGAAGCATCCCAAGTAAATTAGAATTTCAAGCCATTCAAAACAATGCAACACACTATCTTGGCACAAGACATTTAGGAAAGCACAGACTGTACTTGGAAGGAGTACAGCATAGATTCACCAGATTGTGACAAAGACTCAAAAGGATCAAATTATATAAACACAAATAGTAAAAGGGTAGTGAAAAGACAGATGGGGCCAACAGGATGCAAACAGCATTCTCAGGTACTAAACACATACTGCGTATTTATCTTTATCAAGAAAACTTGCCAGTTTCACAGTGAAGGAGGAACTAAAGTCGGATAGGAAATATGTGAAAAGCTGGCCGTACTTGTAGTTGAAATCACCAGGCCAGATCTCTCTCAGGATGCTGAAGGCAATCCTGAGAGAGATCTCAGATGCACCAGAATTGTCCAATCCCACATAGATGCAGGGGTAGCAACAGAGGATTGAAGAATTTAAAATGCTATTATTCAAACAGTGCAAGGATGAATTCAGCAACTACAGGCTAGCTAGTTTAATCTCAGCAGTGGAAAGCTATCAGAAACAATCCAGAACAAAATATGGACTATTTAAATAAAGTTAATACCAATTTGATAAATGAAACAGTTTTAACTAACTCAATTGAACTTTTTGATGAGGTAACAAAGAATGAGAATCGTAATGCAAGGGATGTAAAAGGTACATGCACTTTCACAAGACATTTAGAGTCACATAGCAACAGAGCATGGAAACAGACCCTTTGATCAAACTCGCCCACACCAACCAGATATCCTAAATTATTCTACTGCATATACTCAAGTAATAGTCGATCTCACGTAAAAGTCAACCCTCTATGTTTGGCCAAATAACCTGTAATTTTCGACATATCTCATCTAAACGTCGACCTTAGTTCTTCACAGATAACAGATCAACGTTTATGAGTCAATATGCCGGCCATCACGTCCCGCTCCAGCTTTCCAGTGCGCTGATTGTTCCGCTCTGCTCCTAGTCTTCCAGTCCGCTGGCTGTCATGCGCTGCTCCAGGTTTTCAGAATTACCATAATGTTTGTTTTTCTTTATTTATTAGAGATCAATTAGGCTTCTGCTAATACAGTATGAATTTTGACAGGCATGAATGTCAGCCCATCAAAAAGAGTCTCCATGCAAGAGTCAACCTTATAAATTTAACCTTAGAAAGTAGTCAAAAAAATCTGACTATTACTTGAGTATATATGATAGCTCCATTTGCCAACATTTGGCCCATGTCCCTCTAAACCCTTTTAAGACGGCATTTCGTATGCTTTCCTTTACTGATCAGAGCATTGAGTATAGGGGTTGAGAGGTCATATTGCGGCTGTACAGGGCATTGGTTAGGTCACTTTTGGAATATTGCCTGCAATTCTGGTGTCCTTCCTATTGGAGAGATGTTGTGAAATTTGAAAGGGTTCAGATTTAGAAGGCTGGAGGGTTTGAACTATAGGGAGAGGCCTATTATAGAGTCATAAAGTCATAGAGATGTACAGCACGGAAACTGACCTTTTGTTGCAATTCATCCATGCCGACCAGATATCCTAACCTAATCTAGTCCCATTTGCCAGCATTTGGCCCATATCCCTCCAAACCCTTCCTATTCATATACCCATCCAGATGCCTTTTAAATGCTGTAATCCTACCAGCCTCCACCACTTCCTCTGGCAGCTCATTCCATACACACACTATCCTCTGCGTGAAAATGTTGGCCCTCAGGTCCCTTTTTATATCCTTCCCTTCTCACCCTAAACCAATGCCCTCTAGTTCTGCACTCCCCCAACACCAGGTAAGGTGCCAGTGTTGGACTGGGATGGACAAAGTAAAAATCACACACCAGGTTATAGTCCAACAAGTTTATTTGGAACTACTAGCTTTCAAAGTAGTCTAGGGATAGTAGATCGACAAATTGTACTAATTGGTAGACAGATACAGAAAAAAAATACACTACACCAGTTTAAAACTAGGAAGAGGAAAAGACCCAAAAGTATCAAGGGAATGGGGTGGGTCGGGATTAAATGTATCCAAATTTACTGATGATGCAAAATAGGTGCAAGGGAATGTTGTGAATTGAAAAGAACGAAATTGTAGCAAACAGTTAAATTGCCTGTTTTCACAAAGTTCACCACGTTACCTGGGGTCTGAGTTTCCTCCAAAATGTCATCCGAACTGGAATGCAGCTTTAAAAAAAATGGAAAATATTCACAAATTTGAAAGGGAGACAAACAGATTTTAAAAATAAACTTAAGGTATTACTCTGCAATAAAATGTGGTTACCTGGAGATCAAATAGATTTGGAAACCTTGTCTGGATCTGGTGTACGAATGTTTGTCCCTTCTCTTGAAGAAGATATTCACATCTGAAGTGAAAATATTGGCAAATTAAGCTAGATTTGTACACAATGTCAAATAAGGCTTGACACTGAAAAGTTGTATGACCATATACTTTCTCCATTAAAATGTAATTCATACGTTAAATATGCTGAAATTGCTTTCAGGATTTATCTATAGCCCCTCTGATGTAAAAAAAAGTTCAACAACTTTTCACAAGAGCATTATAAAGCAGGACTCTGACTAACCAACTGAGATATTTAGAGCAGATTTTAAATTATTTTAAGCACATAAGTTTTAAGTCCTGTCTTCAAGAAAGAAAACAAGGCAGGGGTGAAGAGTTGTCAGGGGCTTTATTTCAGCAAATATGACTTACACCACCTGGCAGTGACCTAAATAAGGATGTGCAGGAGACCCAAATTTAATAGCATTTGGGGATACTTTGGGGGGGGGGGGGGGGGGGGGGTGAAGTATGAGAGCTTGAAAAATCAATGCAGTGATTAGGAGCCACTGCACATTACTGAGCAGAGAGGTGAAAGAGAATTAGGATTTCTGTAAGTAGCAAGACGTGTTGAATGAGGAGTTTAGTGAAGGGAAGAAAGGAGGTTTTTGTCTCTGACTCTTTTCCAGTAAGTTCATTGGTTAATAGCTATAACTGAATTTAATGGAGAAACACAAGCAATAAGGGAAAGTCGGGGCGAACATAAATAAAAGAAATACAAGCGATATAAAGTTAAAGTAAGGGAATTAAAATTTAAACATGGCAACACGGCTTGTGCTGCCAGCTGCACAAACTGGAGTTCCAGATTTCAGAGCTCGAACAGCAGTTGAAGTCATTATTGCGAATCCCCATGATCACACTGCAACTCAAGGGTCTGGAGGCAGAAATGGAATGGGTGACTGCCAGGTATCCAAGAGAAACATGCAGGAATCCTCAGAATTTCACTCCTAATTCAGTTTTCCATTTTGGAAGTTGATGAGGGAGTGGAGTCAGAACTACATTTTTGGGACCACAAGTGACTCGGCTCTACAGAAGGGGAAGAGGAAGGACGTGAGAGGGATTCATTAGTTAGAGCAACAGACCGGTGTTTCTGTTGCCTTAGACGTGACTTCTCAGGCATGTTGCCTCTGGTGTAGGGTCAAGAATGTCACAGCGCAGACGCAGAGTACACTCATGGGAGAGGGTAAATAGCCAGAGATAATGGCCCACATTGATACCAATAATTTGGGAAGAAAGAAAGAGGGACCTGGTTCTGCAATCAGAATTTAGAAAGCTGGGTACAAGCAGAACCTCAAATGTAGCAACTTTGAGATTAATCCCAGGGCCACTTGCAAGTGAGTTTAGAAAGAGAATAAGGCAGATGAATGCATGGTTGGAAAGATAATGCAGAAAGAACTCCTGCAACTGGATCTGGGGGAAGATGGCACCCGTACAAGCCAGATAAGTTAAATTTGAAGATGGTTAGAACTGACTTCCTTCTGGGATGCTGCTGGGTGTAATTTTAGCTAACTTAGAAGGGATGCAGAAACCTAGAGAGAATAATGAAATATCAAGGTTTGCAAATACGCAAGAGAGACATTTTGTACTAACAGAACAACAAGTTAATGGGTGAAGTTGGAAAAAAGGAGAAAATACTGAGTTTAAATTACGATTACTGTGTATGTATATGAAGGCATGAAGTATAATAAATTAGATTGGCGTGTTACAGTGCTGAATACCATGTGGAAATAAGATAGTGGAGATCTGACTGCAGGAAGGGCAAGAATTGGTGTTAAAGATTCCTAGATACAAGGTATAAGAAAGGAATGAAAGGAGGACGGGTAGAATTGGATAACAGTAGCCCTGCAGTGCTAGAATGTGAGGATATTGGGTCCAATTTTAGTCACCCTGTCATAGCTAGAGAGAGAGTGCAGAAAACATTTATCAGGATGTTGCTGGGAATGATGGGTTTTAGTTATAAAGGGAGGCTGGAACTTTTTCCACTGGAACGTAAGAGATTGAGAGTTGACTTAATAGAGGTTTACAAAATAAAGGAGTGGAGAAAGTGAGGTCTGCAGATGCTGGAGATCAGAGCTGAAAATGTGTTGCTGGAAAAGCGCAGCAGGTCAGGCAGCATCCAGGGAACAGGAGAATCGACGTTGGAAATGAGGAAACTGGTGAAATCTGAGTTCATCCCTTGTGGTTGGAGGGTTCCTAGCCGGAAGATGGGGCGTTCTTCCTCCAACCGTCGTTTTGTTGTGGTCTGACGATGGAGGAGTCCAAAGACCTGCATATCCTTGGTGGAGTGGGAGGGGGAATTGAAATGTTGAGCCACAGGGTGGTTGGGTTGGTACAGGAGTGGTACAGATAAGATGAATAGCAGTTCTCTTTTATATAGGGTGAGTTTTCAAGACTACAGGGGATATTTTTAAAGGTGAGAGGAGGAAGAATTTTAAAAAAAGACATGAGGATTATTTTTTAGAAACAAAGAAAGAGGTTTGTGTGTGGAATGAATTTCCAGAGAAAGTGGTGGATATGGGTATTGTTACAAAGTTTAAAAGACAATTAGATAAGTACATGAATAAGAAATGTTTGGAGGGATATGAGTCAAGCGCAGGTTTAGTTTGCGATTATGGTCAACATGGACTGGTTGGACCATTGGGTCTGTTTCTATGCTGTATGACTCAATTCAAGAACTAAATCAATGTGGCTCGAGGTAAGGAGCAATTACATCACTCAGTATAGTCTATAGGCTCCCAGCAAGTGGGAAGAATGCAGAAGAACAAATCTGCAGGGAAATTAGAAGAATGTCCGTAATATAGAGAAATAACAATGGGGAACTTTAATTACCGAAATATAAACCAGGATACTTGAATTGTAAAGGGCAGAGGGGGGCAAGCATTCCTTAATTTCATGCAGAAGAATTTCCTACACCAATACACGTCCAGTCCAACAAAGAACATACGCTTGGACTCATCATAATAATAGAAGCAGGAGTAGGCCTTTCGGCCCATTGAGCCTGCTCTGACATTCATTAAGATCTTGGCTGATCTATCAATCGTCTCAGCTCCTCCTACCTGCATTATCCCCATAACCCTTAATTTCCCTACCATGCAAAAACTCACCCAACTGTGTCTTGAATATATTTAATGAAGCTGCTGTTACTGCGTCCTTGGGCAGAGAATTCCATAGATTCAGTACTCTCTGGGAAAAGCAGTTCCTCCTCATCCTGTCCTAAATCTACTCCCCCTAATGTTGAGGCCATGTCCTCTAGTCCTAGTTTCAACCACCAGCTGAAATGACCTGCCCGCCTCTATCTTCTCTATCCCTTTCATAATTTTAATGTTTCTCTAAGATCCCCTCTCATTCTTCCAAATTCTAGCAAGTACAGTCCCAAGTGGCTCAACCTCTCCTCATAGGGTAACCCCTTCATGTCAGAAGTCAACCTGGTGAACCTCCTCTGCACCGCCTCCAAAGCCAGTATATCCTTCCTCAAGTAAGGAGATCAGAACTGTGCCCAATACTCCAGATGCTGCCTCGCTAACACCTTGTCCAATTGCAATAGAACCTCTCTGCTTTTAAATTCAATTCCTCGTGCAATGAAAACCAATATTCCGTTGGCCTTCCTGATTACCTGTTGCAAACGCAAATCTACTTTTAGGAGTGTTCGTATATGAATCACCAAGTCCCAGTGCACAACAACATGCTGCAATCTTTCATCATCTAAGTAATACTCTGACCTACTATTTTTACTTCCAAAGTGGATAACCTGACATTTACCAACATATTACTCCCATCTGCCAAACCCTTGCAAACTCACTTAACTGATCTAAACCTCTGTGCAGACCCACCACATCCTCTGCACAGTTTGTCGTTCCACTCAATTTAGTGTTATCAGCAAACTTGGATACGTTGCAATTAGTCTCCTCTTCCAAATTTTTGTTTTATATAGCCCAACGCAGATTCCTGCAGCACTCCGCTCACCACTGATCTCCAACCAGAGAAACACCCATTTATCCAAACTCTCTACTTTTGATTGGTTAACCAGTCCCTTATCCATGCTAGTACATTCCCCACAACTCCACGCATTCTTATCTAATTAGAGGAGTCTTTTATATGGCACTATATGGACTGCCTTCTGGAAATCCAAGTATACAACATTCACCTGTTCCCCTCCAAACACCGCGCTTGGTACATCCTCAAAGAACTCCAGTAGTTTCTTAAATGTGACTTTCCCTTTCTGAATCGATGCTGCCTCTGCCTGATGGAACCCTTTACACCCAGATGTCTTATTACTATATTTTTAAATGAGTAAATGAGTCCCCCACAATTATTATCTTTCCATTCTTACATGCATCACGATATTTCTTGGTTGATCGCCTGTGCCACTGTAGAAATATTACTGGGTGGCCTACAAACTATTCCCACCAGTGACTTCTCCCCCTTACTGGTCTCCACCAAAACGGATTCAACATTTTGCTCCATAGACTTGGTCCATCTAATTTTTTAGAACCAAATAAATCCAGTGTCAACGGGTGAACATTTAGATCACAGTGATAACTTTACCTCAAGGTTTAGCATGATAGTGCAGAACAATGGTTTATCTTATTCCAGATGGACCAAAGTCAGATGTCACATGACACCAGTCCAACAGGTTTATTTGAAATCATAAGCTTTCAGAGCGCTGTTCCTTCTTGAGATGGGCATTATTAATAGGGGCAAGTATAAGCAAGGAAGTTATGCTGAACTTGTACAAAACACTTGCAAGTCATTCTGGTATAACACGCTTTGACAATCCGAATTGGTTCTAACACGAATAATGCATCGTGGACAAATGGATATTGCAATTTTCCACGATGATCTGCGATAGCACGATTTTCTACAGGGTTTTCCAAAGTGCAATTGTCTATAGCACAGGGTTGTAGAGGAATGCAACTGTCGTTTATAGCAGAATGACCTGCATTAGATCTCAGCTGGAGTACAGTGTACAGTTCTGGATACCACACTATAGGAAGGACTTAAACACATGGGAGAAAACACAAGAATGAGAAATGCTGGCTGAGGATAAATTGGAAGGTCAAACCTGCCCCACTTAGAGAGAAGGTCAAGAGAAAATCTGAGAAGTTTTAAAAATCATGAGGGGGCATGATAGGGTAGATATGTAGAAACAGTTTCTGCTTATAAAGGGGAAGGGGCACAGATTTATAAAAGTGATCTGAAAAAGAAGGAAATATGATGAGAAAAAACTCAATGAATGATTCACGACAAGAATGCATTACCTGTAAGCGTGATGGAGGCATGTTCAATTGAGACATTCAAGAAGGCATTTGTTTCTATATTTAAATAATCATCTATGAGCAAATGCAGTAGAATAATGCAAGTCATGATGTTCACTTGGAGAGGCTACACAGACATGATGGGCTGAATGGTCTCCATAAGCATCTAAACATTTAGGATTCTGAGAAAACGGGGGCAGCAGTTTTGGACCACCTCAAGCTTCATAAATTAAAATGTTGCAGAGAAGGCAGTCATATATTGGAATTTAATGCAGCAGCAATAAAGTTAGAGCTTCAGCAACAGATACGCTGGGACAGACATGAAGTTGGATCATTTTAGAGCTGAAATTAGGTAATCAGATTAATTAGGTTGGAAGCTTTTTTAGAGCTGAAATAATACCAGGTTGAGAACAGGCTGGCATTATTGCAGGTTCATATCCCAAGGGAAGCAGTCAATAATGGCACTTACAGTATAGTTCAAAACAATGGTTTTAGCTTTCGCTATGTACAACTGGAGGAAATTTCTGATTGCCCACTAATGAATGGCAGATAAACAGTCTGGATTAGCAACAGTAAAGAAATCAAAAGAGTAATAGTAAGGCAGAGTTGATGTCATCAATGTACACATGAAAAACAACTGAGTCCAGATGATATTTGAATTTATTGTTTTGCCAACATTGAACCAATGAGACAATCAGATGTTGGGGGATAGAAAATGCAGGCATTTTGAAAATTGGAGAGAGCAACTGCCATCAAGACAGATCCAAGAAATTAAGAAACACTCTCTATCAAAGATACCCTTTCATGTGAAACATACTCACAGCAAAAAGACAGACGTCAACCCAGGGAATTCAGCAGCCAGAAAAGTCACAGAAAATGATAGCGGCTGTGTGAAATTAAGTTGATATAATTTTAATAAGTGTCTTATTGGAACAGCATATGGTTATCGAGTTGGAGGCAGATAATAAAGCAGTTAAGAGAAAGTGTGGGGCTTAGAGTTGTGAATAGTTGTTGTTTAATGCTCACCTTTAGAGTTAAAAAAATAAATTGATGTTATTTTCTTTAAATAGTGGAATTTGGGATTTCTCTGTCACTCATTTTAACAGGTGTTTAAAAGGTGAGCTTTTCTGGGTGTTTGGTTTAATTAAGAAAGGGTTCACCTCCATGTCTTAACAGCTGATGACACCACTGCAGTGGCGAGACAGAGTACAGGAAAGAGATAGAGAACTCAGTGGCATAGTGCAAAGACAACAATCTCTCCCACAACGTCAGCAAAATGAAGGAGCTGGTCATCAACTTCAGGTGGCGAAGTGGAGGACACATTCCTGTCTGGATCAATGCTGCTGAAGTGGAGATGAACGAGAGCTTCAATTTCCCAGGAGTATACATCACCAGCAATTTGCCCTTGTCCATGTTGGCAGAAGAAATCACACCAATGCTTATAATTCCTCAGAAGGCTAAAGAAATTTGACATGCCCACAATGATTCTTACCAATTTTTATACGTGCACCACAGAAATCCAGATGTATACCTTGGTTTGGCGACTGCTTTGCCGAAAGCAGTGAGAAATTAGAGAACTGTGAATGCAGCCCAGTCCACCACAAAAACCAATCTTCCCATTCCTTGACTCTGTCTATACTTCCCGTTGCTTCAGGAAAGCAGCCAACATAATCAAAGCCAGTTATACTCGCTTCAAACTTTTGTATCTGCTGCCTGATGGAAAACATGTAGCAACCATTTCAAGAACAGCTTCTTCCCCACAATTATCAGACTTCTGAACCGACCTCTCATATTACAGTTGATCTTTCTCTACATCTTCTTTTTAGCTGTAACACTATATTCACCATATTACCCTGATATACTTACGTAACCTATGATTGCCTAGATAGCACGTAAAACAAGACCTTTCACTGTATCTTGGTATATGTGACACGAACGAATCAAAATTTTGAAAGATAAGTGCATTGTCCTGAGAAATGAGCCAGTGAATGGCTATCACCTGGTTTGTTCAGTTAAAACAGGGCAAGAGTATGAATATATGTTACATCTAGTACACACCTGTCACACTGTGAGCCAGACTGACAATCCTAAATAGTTTGCCAGTGCAAGTCTTTGCACACAGGATTATCCAGCAAATGTTGACTTCACATCTAATTTTGGACTCTGTTGTGCAAGCACACCTTGTTCGTTTCAGACGGCTTAAGGGACATGCTTTGTGATATGATTTCTCAGTCTTTCGGGTGTACAGCCTATGAATTACATGACAACTAACCTGGTTTAAAATTTAAACAAAAGTTTCACAGCAGTCAATTAATTTGTGCATTCACCACGGCAATGCCTTGACTAGAATCCACATACCAACCAGTCAACGCACTGCTCTCATACAGCACACATGTTGGTCTCCCCCTGAACTGGCACTCTTGCAAATCATTCTGTCAAGTGCAAGACAAAACATTTTCAAAAAAGTTTTTTTTAAAAACAGCAATACCTCAATTTTTGTGCATGCTGTATAATGTGATCATGACAGGCTTATCACCATAAAAACTCAGGCTTTAAGCTTTATTTCTGAAGAGCTAACAAAAAAAAAGTTTGAACTATTCACAATCCCTTGTGCATGAAAGCTAACATGCAAGTGCAAATAAGTAATCAAGAAGCCTAACAGAATCTTGGCTGTTTTTTCAAGGAGGCTGGAATATATGCATAGGGAGGTCTTATTGCAATTGTAGGTCTGTGAGCAGTTATGGTCCCCTTATTTTTAAGGAAAGATATTTCATTGAAGGTAGTTCAGCGAGGTTCACAAAGATAATCTCTGGTATGGAGGGATTATCTTATGAACAAAGGCTAAATATGCAGAGTCTTTTCTCATTAGAATTTTGAAGGTGATCTTACTGAACCAGAAATTCTGAAGGAGTTGGACAGAGTAAATGGCAAGTGGATGTTCCCCCTCATAGGAGGGTCTAGGGCCAGAGAGCATAGTCTCAGAATAAAGGGGCACCGATTAAGACTCAGATGAGGAAGAACTTTTTTTTTCTCAGACTGAATATCTTTCAAATTCCTTGCCACAGGAAGTTGTGGAGGTACAGTCGTGGTGTATATTTAAAGCTGAGATAGAGGAATCATGATCAATAGGAGATTCAAGAATTATGAGGAAAAAGGCAGGAAAGTGGATGTGTATCATGACCAATACTACTGAAAGACAAAGCAAGCTGGAGAGGTTGAATAGCCTACTCCTATTCTTATTGTCTTAGAAATTAACTTGTGGCAAGAGGTAATGCATAAATATAAATTAAAGTTAAGCTCAAAACAATTTATCCATGTAGGACTTGCAATCATGAAATAAAGTAGCATGTTGATAATTTTTTCAACACTGATTTTCATCTGTTCTCTTGAAACATGTTCCTATATATTTGTTTAAAAGCTCATCTGAGCAACTTGCCTTGGAAACCATTTTGCATGTTCCACCCATGGATCATCTCCAGCCTCCCAGCTCCTCAAGCCACCATCACAATAATAACACTTCACATCATCATTTTGCCCTAGAGTTAAACAAGATACACAGTCAATTCTCTACTATGTTTCTAGAATATTTTGCAGTATCAGTAAATTAGGTAATTTCCTATTAAGGAACTTTTAAAAGTTATCAGAAATAGTAAAAAGAAAGTATTGTCATTCCTAACAAGGCTTTGAAAAATGGAAAACAAATGGGCAATATACCTGGACAAATTTACAAATTAAGAACAATTAAATAACATTTATAAGTAATTTATAACATTATCTTGCCTCCTCTTTGCTCCCCCAACCCAAATGCTAAAATGGAAAGAGTGTTTCCATCACATTTGAATGCTCTAATTAAATTTTTAAATGGAATTTTTATGAGTGAAATAAATCATAAAAAGCAAAATTACCAACATAGTAGAATCCAGCTCTGGATAACTGTTCAGGTTGAATAAAATTCCTGACAGGCCATCTCAAAAAAGTCTGTAGTCGAGTATCATAAGATTGCATCTCAGGATGTCGTGGATGCACAGCTTGAACCATTCCATGCCTTTCTTCTAGCCTTTGAGATTCTGTATTACTCATTGGAATGTTGCCCATCGGATTCCCCAAAACAAAGGGACATGAAGGAAAATGTCTTCTATGTTCAGATGATGCATGATCTCCAGGTTCCCAATTACTTAACTTTCCACCACAAACAAAACATGCAACCCTATCTTCTTCACCAGTATAATAAAATCCAGCTTTGGCTAGCTCTGCAGGAATTAAAGAAGAATAAGAGGGCCAATTCTGAAAGGTTCGCAATCTCATTTCTTCACTACACATAGCTGTACTATACTGTGGATATCTCAATTGATGAGAAACATCTTCCACACTTCTGGAGCCAACTGGATCACTAGGATTGCTGCACTCTAATCCAATCTGAGCTCCATTTTCACGAAAGGATGATTGCAAAGAGGTTGCACTTGGTGGAGAAAATGTGGAGCGAACTGAAAAGTGCTCAACTGAAGGCAGACTTTGAATAAAACTGCAGCTTGGATTGCATCTTCTGTGTCTTTCAAACGCATTATCACCCACTTGCCAGTTGTCAACAGTGATTCCACAACTGAAACACTGCACTTTATCACTGACACCAGTGTAATAGAATCCAGCACGTGCAAGACTCCTTTCAGACACCAAAGCGTTTGAAGGAAAGTGTGCAAATGTTGAAATTCGGTAAAGTTCTGAGGTTAAATCATATTGCAGTTCTTGATCTCTGCCAATTCTGAAGTAGCCAAAATTCTGATTTTGTAATATATTCATGAAGAGTACTTTATAGGACAAGGGCTTACCTTTTTTGGAAGGAGCTTTGTTAACAGCTTTTCCAAACAAAAATGTTTCTAAATTTGAAGTCAGACTGGGGTGTCAGATAGGTGGGAGTGGATGGTATATATTAAAGTGTGTGCCAGACCGCAATTAAATAGTAAAGCTATGAATCCAACCCAAACCTAGGCAACTCTGAAATCATTAATGTTAAAATATCCCCATTAAAAGAGAAACCCACATTGCTCACATTTAGCAGCATGCTAAACAAGAACATCTAGAAGCTGTGTCTGGTTTCCACTCAAGGCAAATTAAGATTCAGAGTTATTGATTTGGAGTTAAAGAGATCCATAATGAAAAGGAAATTCTGTGAAAGAAAGAAGAAAGCCAAGAAAAAGACTGACATACCTCATTAACTGTAAGTAAGTTTGGATCCTCCCAAGTAGCTCTGAAATGTTATAATTTGTAACATGGGAAACATGGCAGACAAGGTCCCACAGGCCTGAGAGTAGGACCAAGTGATCTGCTTTAGTGGTGTTGGTTGAAAAATTTAGAAACTCAAACAAATTTAAAACTTATTTTTGTCTATTTGTGGCTCTTTTTAGTCCCCTAAATTCTGAAAACTCAGAACAGAACATCTGGACATTCAGGACAGTGCACTTAGTTGCAATAGTCATTTTAAAATCAAAACTATGAGATGGCTTTGCTCATGTAATTGAATTTAATTCCAAAAGAGAAGAAAATTTTTTGTTGATACAAATCCATGTCTTAATTTTCTTCATTTCTTTCTTATTTGCTATATTACCAGACAAACATAGGCTAAGAGGTTTTTGTTTAACATGCTACTGAATGTTGCATTGCAAAAATTAAGAGATCGCAGGAAACAGGAATTTCATAAACTATGATCAGTGCAAGGATTATGATTTTACATGGTAGCAGGTACTCCCTAAAAAAAGGATTAAACGGATAGTAAAGAGAAACAAAGCTCCTTCCAAAAAAGGTAATGTGCCCATGAGAGTCTAGCCCGCCATTATGAAGTTAAGTTACAAATTTTAAAACTGGTATATTTTCATAGTTGGAACAGTTAATGTCACGGAAAAACAACAATGGGCAATCCTATCACGATCTTTCAAAGAAACCTGAAAATGATAGGAAAAAAAAGATAATCAGCAAAAAATTTGATTCTACCACAAAAATATTCTTACAAGCATCACAACATAATCAAATACTTTTAAAGCATATTTCCGTTAAAATTCATTACTCTAAACATAATCCAATATACTTCAAGGTTCCGAGGTATTGGCCAGGTGAATGGGAAGTAGCTGTGCCTCTTAGCTGAAAGGACAATTGCAAGGTGCATAACTTTAACATGAAAGCCCGGAGCTTTCCAGGGGATTTGAGGAAAAGCTTTTGTACCAACAGGGTGATGGGGGCCTGGAATGCACTGTGTGGGAGAGTAGTTGAGGCAAGAACCCACACAATCTTTAAAAAGTACTTGGATGAGCACAAAAGTGTCATAACACTCAAAACCATGGGCCTAGTACAGGAACATAGGAATAGCCTAGACGCTAGTACATTTTTGGCAATACAAACTGGTGGGCCAAAGGGCCCCTCTGTACTCTACAATTCTGAAATGCACTTATCTTGACAAAATTACTCACTATCAAATTACAGGGCTGTTAACCACTTCACAATGACTGCAAATTTTGTTTTAAATTCACTCAGGATGTGGTCATCACTAATTGGTTCAACATTCTTTGTCCATTCCCAGCTGTCCTTGACAAAGATGTGCAATCACTTGAACTTCTGAAGTTGATTTGGTGCAGGTACAGTCATAATGCCATTAGGGAGTGAGTGCAGGATTCTGACACATCAATAATGAAGAAATAATGATATGCTTCTAGGTCAGGATAGTGAGTGCCTTGGAGGGAAACTTGCAAGTGGTGCTGTTCCCATCATTCTAAATGGTTGCAATCATGGGTTTAGAATGCGATGTCTAAAGTACCTTGGCGAATATCTGGGGTGCATTTCATAGATCGTACACACTACAGAACATCAGTGGTAGAGGGAGTGAATGTTTGTGACAGAAGTACCAGTTGGGTAGCTGATTGGTCCTAGATGGCATCAAGCCTCTTGCGAGTTGGTGAAGTCACACTCATCCAGGCAACTGTGGAATGTTCCATCACACTCCTGACTTGTGTCATATAAATGGCAGACAGGCTTTGGGGAAATCAAGAAATGAGTTGGGTTGATTCTTAGCCTCTGACCTGCTCTTGTAGCCACAGTACTTACATGACTGAAGCAGATGAACTAATGGCACAGATCATCGTGAATGATTATGATGTGGCAGGCATCACAGAAAAGTGGTTGCAGGGGGGTCAGGACTGGCAGTTAAACATCCAAGGATTTTCAACTTATCCAAAAAATCAGGAAGGCGGGCAGAGGGGGTGGGGTTGCCTTGTTAGTTAAGAACAAAATTAAATCTATGGCACTGAATGACATAGCGTCGGATGATGTGGAGTCTGTGTAGGTGGAATTGAGGAACCACAAAGGCAAAAAAACCATAGTGGGAGTTATGTACAGACCTCCTAACAGTGGTCAGGACCAGGGGCGCAACATGTATCGGGAAATAGAGAAGGCATGTCAGAAAGGCAAGGTCACAGTGATCACGGGAGACTTCAATATGCAGGTGGACTGGGTAAATAATGTTGCCAGTGGATCCAAAGAAAGGGAATTCATGGAATGCATACAGGATGGTCTTTTGGAACAGCCTGTCATGGAGCCCACAAGGGAG
>NC_057715.1:547425-562354 GCF_004010195.1 Chiloscyllium plagiosum | reverse complement strand
AGAAATGTGGAGACATTTCTTCAGCCAGAGAGTGGTGGGCCTGTGGAATTCATTGCCACAGAGTGCAGTGGAGGCCAGGACGCTACATGTCTTCAAGGCAGAGATTGATAAATTCTTGATGTCACAAGGAATTAAGGGCTACGGGGAGAATGTGGGTAAGTGGAGTTGAAATGCCCATCAGCCATGATTGAATGGCGGAGTGGACTCGATGGGCTGAATGGCCTTACTTCCACTCCTATGTCTTATGGTCTTATGACCAGTCCAGCTCTGGTTCTGATCAATGGCAATCCCCAGGATGTTGATAGTGGTGGAATTCAGTGATAGCGATACCATGTAACATTAAGGGGCGATGGCTACATTTTCTCTTGTTGGAAAGAGAGATTGTTTGGCACTTGCATGGCATGAATGTTACTTGTCACTTGTCAGCACAAAACCAGATATTGTGCAGATCTTGATGCTTTTGGGCATTGACTGTTTCAGTACCCGAGGCCATGAATGGTACTCCGGACCTTATGGTGAAGGGTAGGTCATCAACAAACCAGCTGAGGATGGCAGGGCCAAGGACACCACCCTGATAAACTGCAGCAAAGGCATTGTAGAATAGAGATGATCGACCTCCAATAACCTCAACCATGTTTCTTTGAGCCAGACAGGTCTCCAATTAGTGGAGAGTATCCTTCCGATTCCAACTCTAGTCAGAGGTGCTTACATTGAAGTCCCATGGCATTCATTAATATACAAATGATACTGTGATTTGAAACATGGCCAACAGAACATTACCCAAGTCGCTGGATTAGTTGCACAAGGAATCATCTCCCCTTAATTGCATTTCTGTATCTCATGTAACAAAATGATTAACCAAAATAAGAACAACACACGAAAGCGAATAAATCTATTTCTCAGTTTGTGCAGAGAGAAACAAAGTTAATGTGTCAAGTCCAGCATGTGACCACATTTTAAAAAAAATTTACTTGATTTTGGTTGTAGACTGAAGAGAGACCATAATAGACCATAATAAAGGTCTATATTTTTAAAAAGGTTACTGAAACCCAATGAGAGTGGTGTTCACACTGCTGCTTTGTTCAAGCCTTGGGAGATGATGGTCGCAGATCTGCAACTCCAGGAGACTGTGAACAAAGTGACGTTTGGTCAGCAACAGGCTGATGATTGGTTTGTGGAATTGTGACCAGCTACAGATGCCAAAGGCCATCAGCCTGACAACAACTGTCTGATTGTCTCCTGGATGGGTGTAAATGATACTGATCAGCCTTCCAACTGATGAAGAGGCAGACCAGTTTTTAAAAAAAACTAAAGTCTGAAGAAAGCCAGTTTATTTTCTCCCAGCATTTGCTGTGAGCTGTTACTTTTAACCAACAAGTCAAACTTTATAATTTTTTAACCAGTCACTCAGTGTTTCCTGTGAAGTTGTGAGCATACAAAAGCAACACTCAATCAAATCCAGGGGGTGTGTGTAATCAAATTATTTACCCAGTATATATTGTTCCCTCCACCCATAACAAAGATTTTTTTTGCTTGTCTGTATACGCATAGGGGGATTTAAAAGGGTGTCAGATTTTTATCTATGGACAGCTCATAGCCCATTGAGGAGGCATTGGCCTCATGGTATTATTACTAGATTATTAATCCAGAAACTCAGCTAATATTCTGTGGACCTGCATTCAAATCCTGCCATGGCAAGAGGTGGAATTTGAATCAATAAAGAATCTGGAATTGAGGGAATAATGATGACCATGAAACCACTGTTGATTCTCTGGTTCACTAATTCCTTTAGGCAAAGAAATGTGCCATCCTTACCTGGTCCTGCCTACATGTGACTCCAGACCCATGGCAATGTAGTTGACTCTTGCTGTTCTCTGGACAATAAAAGCTGGCCTTGACAGAGATGCCCACACCCCATGAATGAAAAAAAATGTTGTTTAGTTTAGAAATCTGGTCCACATGTTCTGTCAATCTGAGTCTGACAGGAAAACTGGGGGAACTTTGCATACTTAGATAAAAATTTTTTGAAAGCTTTAGTGACAACCCAAGGAACAATGGGGTTTGATTTCCAGTGTGCTACCCAGCGAGGGCATGACAAATGATTTCTTAAGAGCCCTGCTTCTCTCTCCAAAGATGCTTCCAGACCTTCTAAGTTTCTCCAGTATTTTAATGTTTTCATTTCAGATGTACAGCCATCCACAATTTTTTATTTTCATTCTTTCTGCATAGTTCAGTTTTAACCAAGTGTTAGACTGAACGTGTTCTCTCCAGATAACAGGATAAAATAAAAAACACAATCAGAAGAGGTTATAAGTAGAAACATGCTTTACTAAAATCTGGGTAACTGAACATCCATCACAACCTTACCTCCAGCCCACCTGCCAACCAGTTCCTTCCATTATATATTTATCTTTTCACAGTAGCTGTTAAAGTAGATGCTGGACATTTAAACTGTGGATACTTCACACTTACTGATGGGGGAGGGGCTTCTGTGCTCATTAACTCCACAGTTGGTTGCAATGTTTTCTGGATTGGTCTCAAACTGTTTTCCTAATAGGAGGCTTATGT
This sequence comes from Chiloscyllium plagiosum, assembly GCF_004010195.1. Classification (NCBI taxonomy): domain Eukaryota; kingdom Metazoa; phylum Chordata; class Chondrichthyes; order Orectolobiformes; family Hemiscylliidae; genus Chiloscyllium; species Chiloscyllium plagiosum. The sequence goes on along the minus strand of NC_057715.1, from coordinate 559,786 downwards.
TCAGGACATTTCAGAGTAGAAATGATCAAAATCTTTAGTCCAATCAGGCTTCTGACCTGGATCAGAATTTCTAGGTCAATATTTCATAGTTTGGGATTTGAAACATAAGCTGGAAACTTGGTGGAAATCAATTTCATCAATAGCTTTAAGGTGGAACGAACCTTGAAGAATGAAGAAACTACAGGGTTGAACACGCAAAGTAGCAGGGTGGGAGAAAAACACAATTCCTCCCTATCACCTCCTCTCTCCACCACACCCAACTTTGTCTAGCATCTCATTACTCAGTCTGGCACACAACTCCACTCCCTATCTATTTCCAACATGGTCCTTAAAATCCGTTTCCTTACCTAATATATCCTTTTTTTGTCTTGGTGTCCATTATGTTTGATTACCTTACGATGAAGTATTTTGGAACGTCCTTCTACGTTCAAGATGCATAAACATGCAAACTGTTGTTTTATTATAGATAAGGACTTTTCTTTTGATGTCTTATTTGCTAATATGCCTCTCAAGAACCTGCTTCAAATTGTCCTTTTAAATAGCCAAAAATTAATTTCACCAGGGGAAATCAAAAGGGATTGATTTTCTACTCATTATAGCTGCACAAAAATAATAACATGGTGCCACTGTTTAAGTAGGGTGGAAAGAACAAGCCAGGGAACTATAGACCAGTGAACCTGACGTCGGTCAAGGTTAGGTCTCACAGGATACAGGGAGAACTAGCCATTTGGATACAGAACTGGCTCAAAGGTAGAAGACAGGGGGTGGTGGTGGTGGAGGATTGTTTTTCAGACTGGAAGCCTGTGACCAATGGAGTGCCACAACGATCGGTGCAGGGTCCTCTACTTTTTGTCATTTAAATAAATGATTTGGATGCGAGCATAACAGGTACAGTTGATGACACCAAAATTGGAGGTGTAGTAGACAGCGAAGGTTACCTCAAATCACAATAGGATCTTGACCAAATGGGCCAATGAGCTGAGAAGTGGCAGATGGAGGTTAATTCAGATAAATGCGAGGTTCTGTATTTTGGGAAAGCAAATCTTATCAGGACTTGTACGCTCAATGGTAAGGTCCGAGGCAGTGTTGCTTGGAGTGCAGGTTTATAGCTCCAGTAAAGTGGGGCTAGGACAGTGAAGTAGGCGTTTGGTATGCTTTCTTTTATTGGTCTGAGTATTGAGTACAGGAGTTGGGAGGTCACGTTGCGGTTGTACAGGACATTGGTTCGGCCACTGTTGGAATATTGTGTGCAATTCTGGTCTCATTCCTATTGGAAAGATGTTGTGAAACTTGAAAGGGTTCAGAAAAGATTTACAACAATGTTGCAGGGTTGGAGGATTTGAGCTATAGGGAGAGGCTGAACAGGCTGGGGCTTTTTTCCCCTGGAGTGTCAGAGGCTGAGGTGTGACCTTATAGAGATTTACAAAATTATGAAGGGCATGGATAGGATAAATAGACAAAGTCTTTTCCCTGTGATAAGTCTTTTCACAGCAATAAAGCAATTTAACCGTTCAGCCCAGCTCTTATGGAAATTACAAAGTTGAAAATCACACAACATCAGGTTATAGTCCAACAGGTTTAATAGGGAGCATGAGCTATTGGAGCGCTGTTCCTTCATCAGGTAGTTGTGGTCTACAACCACCTGATGAAGGAGCAGTGCTCTGAAAGCCAGTGCTTCCAATTAAACCTGTTGGACTATACCCTAGTGTGTGATTTTTAACTTTGTACACCCCAGTTCAATACCAGCATCTCCAAATCATGCCAACTTATGGGAGCTGGTTAGCCAATTGGCTCGTATGCAGCTCCAACATGGTTTCAAGTCACGTTCTGGCTAATGAAGGCTTGGGACTACCTCCTTGTCTCACTCTCAAAAGTGGATGGCAATACAAAACCACCACTAATAAAATTGCTAACAAAAATAGAATTTGGATGAAGTGTGAGCAGACAATGAGTTAAAAACATATCTTTCTGTCGAGCACTTGTGAACCAGTAAGTTAGTAAAGCTCCCCCATAGGTTGAAGATACACCATGAAGGTCATTCCTTCTCAAGCTCTCCCCTCGCATGAGGCATGACCACTCATGTTAAACCACCATCAACTGGCCGCTAATAGGAAACAGCCCTATGGACCTCTGGGATTATAAAGACTTTACCATGAAATGGAATAATTCTCCTAATTTCAGTCATTTTAAAATCAGATTTCTTACAAGCGGGCATCCTTATTAAAATCAAAAATAAAAATGGTCATAAAAGAAAAAATAAAGAGTCACTGGACCCGAAATGACAACTCCGCTTTCTCTGCACACGTGCTGAGTCTTCCCAACAATTTCTGTTTTCATTCCCGATTTCCAGCATCCATAGTTCTTTTGGGTTTTTTAAAAAATCCCAATTAATTTTTTTTAGGTTTCCTCCAAATTTCTACCATAACCAAAACTGTGTCAGATTGTCACTTGTAAATATACGGGGGAAAAAATATTTTCCAGTAAAGTGGCTATTTCAGGGAATATACTAGATTTGAATCATGTAAATCGGCTTTATCAGGAAGTGTAACTTAACCAATATATCCTAGGAGCAGCCCTTTTTTAAAATTCATTCACCGGATGAAGGTGCCTCTGACTAAGCCATCATCTGTTGCCCATCCCTAATATCTCAGAGGGCAGTTAACTTATCCACATTGCAGTGGGTCTGAAGTTACATTTAAGCCAGACCAGGAAATGATGGCAGTTTCCTTGCTAAAGGAAGGAACCTAGGTGGGTTGTTCTGACAATTGGCAATGGTTTCACTGTCATTAGACTCTTAATTCCAGATATTTATTGAATTTACAAATTTAACTGCTGCCGTCTTTAAACCAATACCTGCACACTTTTGTAGTTCCATTTATGCTAACAACAGAATGTTACACTGATTTAAAGTCAGTGACTAATCTCTTAACAGCTTAAAACTTCAACAAGCCAAATTTCTCTGAACTAATGAGTTGCCAGAGGTAGTGGAGAGGCTGGGACAATTACAACATTTAAAAGGAATCAAGATAAAAAAAGGAATAGGAAAGGTTTTGGGGGATATGGGCCAAGTGCTGACAAATGGGACTAGATTAATTTTGGATATCTAGTTGGCATGGAGAAGTTGAACTTAAGGGCCTGTTTCCACGCTGTACATTTCTATGACTCCATAACAACTAAAATATTATAAGTGTATTGATCTTCAACATACAAAATGCAATTTTATTACATATAAGCAGTAAATCATACTTCCGAAGCTGAGTGATAAGTGTCTTACCTTTATCATGTAAAATGAACCCCCAAAATAATCTCACCCCATTGTTAAAAGTTTGTTACATTAATATAGCTACTGATACTTTTTTCAGCTACAAAATTAAACATGCTTGCATTCAGACTGCTTTTGAACTGAATAATGGTGCAAACATCCCTTCCAGTTTGACAGGCCTGTACCGAAACAGTACCTAGCTCCTGTTAAAATCAGTTTCTCCCTCCTTCATTACTGCCCCAACATGCCCCCTCCCCACAAAGGTTTAAAATCAGCTTCACATAGTTTTTTCAATTCACTCTTGGAACGTGAACGTCACAACTGTACTAACATTTATTGACCATCTCTAGTTGCCCTTGAGAAGGTGGTAGTGAGCTGCCTTCTGAAACTAATGCAGTCCATGTGCTGTGGGTTGACCCCAATGTCCTTAAGGAGGTAATAAAACTCTGATCTAGTGACACTGAAGTAGCTGTACTATTCCAACACTACACCACACCACAGATCTCCAGCATCTGCAATCCTCATTTTCTCCACACTGAAGAAATCGCAACATATGTCCAAGTCTGGATCTTAATGTGTCTAATTCCTGGGCATTAACACAAGTTTAACAAGTTGGAGTCCTGCAGCAGGCAAATCTGTTTTAGAAGGTTCCTGTGGCTCAGTGCTCGTGAAGGTCAGAAGATCCAAGTTCAAACCCCGCCCGCTCCACACCAGTCTCTGAACAGATCAACTAAAATACCTTTAACAGTCTTTCCAGAATCGCGCGTCCCGTCTACACAAACTCGGACAACGAACAAAGGATCTGGGAAGTAAAATGGAAAGATCCAGACGACTTACCCGAACGATGACAGTTGGTCCCGAGTTAAACCAAAAATTAAACGCAACGTGAATTGGGCGAGGACTGACAAGCAAGTGATCTAACTCCAAAAAACTCCGTTTGACCCAATGTCTGCAAATGAGTCAGAAATTCCTTGAATTCGGCACAGCAGCAGCCAGGACTAATATGGAAAGTACTGAAAGAGGCGAGGCCCGGCCCAGAGCCGCCATTTTACATTTCAACCAGCAACAAAAAAACACTGATTTAAACTCCGCCATTAACAGCTGGGTATACTCACTGTCTCTCTCACTGCTCCTGTTATCAAAAATTACTTGATTCACCTCACACTCCGAGAAATCACTCGATCTTTTTTCTCCCCCTCACACTCCGGGAACCGCTCGATCTCTCGCGCTGATCGTTAACGGACAATCTCCTCCCGCCCACTCACCAGGTTTTTTCAAATTGTTGGCAGTTGCTGATTGGCCTCGACACGGGACTTTCCGCAGCTGCCAAAGCCCCAGTTTCAATTCTAGTTTCACTCAGGTTTCCCCTCTGTCCCGCCTTCTCTCATTCCCCTAGCCGCGAATCGGAAAGGAGGAGGAGGAGGAGGAGGGTAAAGTAAAGCCGCTGGGCCTGGCCTCCTGCTATGCCAACGCCACTTGGCAGGAAGGGTCACTGGAGCCTAAACGTACACTTTGTTTCTCACTCCGCAGTCATGCCGAGTTTCTCCAACCTTGGTTTGTTTTTTTTTGTTTCAGGAATGGGTATGTAAACTGATGACGCGGCACGATGTTCAGTACCACTCCTTCACTGATGCTTTGCCTGTAATAGCCGCAGCCCATGTATTTTTTTTTCTTAAGTGTTTGCACCCATCACACTGTTTAACATTAGTTTTTAAATATAACATGTAAATTGCAAGTAAAGTTAGATACCTGAGTGCAATACATACTTGTGAAAATAATTGAACTGTATTGCAATGCATATAATTTCAAATTGGAAGTGTTATGTGATATGATTTTGCAAACTTTATTCATAAAGTATTAGTTTAATATCTGATACAGACTTAACTAGGGAGCATTGATGTAACTCTGAACAATACACCTCTCTTTTGAGAGATTTTCAAAATTAACAATAGCTTTATTCAAGATTAAAGTAAAAATATGTGGATAAGAGAATTTTTTAAAAATCTTCCCATTTTTTGGGAGGTTTTTATATTACTCTAATTTTTTTCTTGATTTTGTTTTCCCAAATGTACATTATATTACCATTCACTCTTTTCTATACATTTTGACTGATTGATTTATTGTATCTTAGGACACATGACAGTGAATTGTTTACGAGCAGTATACAAAGAACATAGCAAGCAAGGATGTACAGATCAAGACAGAGGCTTACAGGTTACATTGAACAGGGCATATGTGAGGCAAGATCATTATCTAGCCTCAAATAATGCTAACAATCTATTCAACAGTCTAATAATGGCTGGGAAGAAGCTGTTCCTGAACCTGTGAGTGTGTGTATTCAGGCTTCTGTATCTTCTGCCTATTGGAAGAGGCTGCAGGAGATCATTATCGGAGTGTGATGGGTCCTTGATGTTGGTACCCTTTCTGCAGCAATGAGCTGTGTAAATGGAGTCAATGGATGAAAGGTTGGCTTCCGTGATGATGGGCTTGAATATCGCCTTCTGTGGTTTCTTATGGTCCTGGGCAGAGCAGTTGCTATACCAGGCTGTTATACACCCAGACATCTGTAGAAGTTGGTTAGGGTACTAATGTACATGTCAAATTTCCTGAGGAAGAAGAGGTGTTGTTGTGCCTTCTTGACGGTCACATCTACTTGGGAAGTCCAGGATAGTAGTCGATTATCGTCACTGCGAGGAACTTGATGCTCTCCACCCTCAAACTCGGCTCTGTTGATTTAGATGGGAGCATGTTCTCTTTTCTTTTTGAAGTCAATGATAAGTTCTTCAGTTTTGTTGACATTGAGAGATTGTTCTCAAAGTTTGTGCGAAGATTTGCAGCTCGGGTGCTCGTTGCTGTTGTCTGTTCGCCGAGCTGGAAGTTTTTGTTGCAAACGTTTCGTCCCCTGGCTAGGCGACATCATCAGTGCTTGGGAGCCTCCTACGAAGCGCTTCTTTGATGTTTCCTCCGGTGTTTATAGTGGTCTGTCCCTGCCACTGCTGGTTGTCAGTTTCAGCTGTCTGCTGTAGTGGTTGGTATATTGGGTCCAGGTCGATGTGTTTGTTGGAGTTTGTGGATGAATGCCATGCCTCTCAGAATTCCCTGGCTGTTCTCTGTCTGGCTTGCCCTATGATAGTCGTGTTGTCCCAGTCGAATTCATGTTGCTTGTTGTCTGCGTGTGTGGCTACCAAGGATAGCTGGTCGTGTTGTTTCGTGGCTAGTTGATGTTCATGTATGCGGATTGCTAGCTATAAAGAACAAACAGGAAGACAGCTAGCAATCCGCATACATGAACATCAACTAGCCACGAAACGACACGACCAGCTATCTTTAGTAGCCACACACGCAGACAACAAGCAACATGAATTCGACTGGGACAACTCTACTATCATAGGGCAAGCCAGACAGAGAACAGCCAGGGAATTCCTAGAGGCATGGCATTCATCCACACTCCATCAACAAACACATCGACCTGGACCCAATATACCAACCACTACAGCGGACAGCTGAAACTGACAACCGGAAGCGGCAGGGACAGACCACTATAAACACCGGAGGAAACATCAAAGAAGCGCTTCGCAGGAGGCTCCCAAGCACTGATGATGTCGCCTAGCCAGGGGACGAAACGTTTGCAACAAAAACTTCCAGCTCGGCGAACAGAACCACAGCAGATTGTTCTCATTGCACCCACTACATTACCAAGACCTCTAACTCCCTTTTATATTTTGACTCATCAGTGTTAGATATTCGTTCCACTACAGTGTTACCTTTAATTAATTTGTAGAGGCCCGTTCATTTGGAATTTGGCAACACACTAGAGGGTGTACAGGGAGTACAGTCGGGGGTTGAGGACTCATCCTTGGAAGACTCTAGTGTTATTGCAGAGGCAGTGTAATTACCTGTCTTCACTGATTGTGGTCTGTGGGTCAGAAAGCTGAGGATCCAGTTGTAGAGATTTGTTTCTTTGCTTGATGGCTCTGCCATTAACTATTGGCATCTAATCACTATCTAATCCCATCCACCACTGTAAAGATCTACTTCCTCCATGGTTGATCTTACAGTTTGAAAATTCATATTATGCATTGCAGAACTTTGTCAAAGTTTTATCCACAGACAAGGAGGAGTCAGCCTAGTGGTAGTATTGGTAGACTGTTAATCTGGAGACTGTGGTTCAAATCATGCCACAATAGGTGGTGAAACTTGAATTCAATAAAAATCTGAAGTTAAGTGTTTAATAATTACCACAAATCCATTGCTGATCACTAGTGAACCAGATGGGTTTTCTCAATATCCTATAGGGAAGGAAACTAGCATCCTTGCCTGGCCTACATGTGAGTCCAGATCCACAGCAACGTGGTTGACTCTTAATTGCCCAGAGAGCAGTTAGGAATGCGCAATTAATGCTGACCTGGCTGTCAATGTCCCCATCAAACGAATTAATAAAATAACTTTTCACAGTCTGCCTAACATCTCAACTCCTCGGACACAAACCTCCAAAATCTGCTCCAAGTTGCATATCATCCCATTTGGACATACTTTTCAGATGGTTGTGAGGAAGGGTCACTGGACCAGAAATATTAACTCTGATTTCTCTCCATAGATGCTATCAGACCTGCTGAACTTTTCCAGCAATTTCTGTTTTTGTTTCTGATTTATAGCATCCGTTCTTTTGGTTTTCATTACAGACTCTCTGTTGTTGCTGCGTCAAAATACAGGAAAACACCTATCTTACATCACTTTGTAGGAGTACTGTTACAGCTGAGGCGAGAGGACGACATAGTTGCTCTGGTCCCACTGTATCTTGGGTTATAATGTAAAATAGAAATACAATCTTCAGTTATTGACAGGACCAATTAAATCATTTAATCATCAATTTTAAACAAAAAAGTTAAGAAGATTGCTTAATAAGGAGCATTGGAGGTTTATAAAATCATGAGGGCGATGGATAGGGTAAATAGACTTGGTCTTTTCCTTAGGATGGGGGAGTCCAGAACTAGAGGGCATAGGATTAGGGTGTGGGGTGGGGGGGGGGGGAGGGGAAGAGATTTAACAAAGAACATTACAGCACAGTACAGGCCGTTCGACTCTCGATGTTGCAACAAAAGGGACCTAGGGGGCAACTTTTCCACGCAAAAGGTGGTGTGTGTACGGAATAAGCTGCCAGAGGAAGTGGTGGAGACTGGTACAATTACAACCCTGAAAAGTCATCTGGATAGGTTAATGAATAGGAAGGGTTTAGAGGGATATGGGCCAAGTGTTGGCAAATGGGACTAGATTCATTTAGAATATCTGGTCAGTGTGAACGTGTTGGACCGAAGGGTCTGTTTCCGTGCTGTACATTTCTGACTATAAAAAATACAATCAAAAGGAACAATAATGATGTAATAATTGATTATCTATTTATATTGGTCAGTAGAATAGAAGTACAAATGCTTACTTTTCTAAATAGCTCTAAAACACATACAAATGCACAAACACATTTCAAAGGAAAAGAGGTGGAAAAAAATTACCATCACCCTAAAAATGTTTTGTGGACTAATGAGGTCACAGCTAACTCATTTTATTGCATATTCTTGAAGCTGGAAGATTTCAACCAGACAATTGCTCTTTTTACTGCTCCACCCTTGCAACCTCTAGCTCACCATCTCTCTCTGCCTCTCCATCAAATCTCCCTCACTGCATCACCCACTGCCACAGTTCTTGTGTTCTAGTGAGTCAACCTTTCACTACTCACTTTCTCCAATCACTGGTTACATCTCTTCCCATGTTTGCAGCAAAGCAGCCTTCGATTGGAGGAACAGCTTCTCGTTGATTCTGTCTCTTCAGTACGCAGGTATAGTTTCTTTCCTTGGTTGCCTTATGATTTCAATTTTCCAGGGCTTTCTGGGAGCTTATGGGACCACCTCACATGTATACTGAACCTTGACTCAACGGCCTATAAGCTGAGTTGACTACAATGTGCTGCTCCATAACACCAACAGTATGGGTTCAGACACCATTTCAATTGAGATAGTGCTTGCACCTGCCTGTTCTCCTTGTCTAATTGCGATACCATGGCATGCCGATGAGTAGAAAGCCATGGTTAACAACCTAGAGGAGAAAGTGAGGTCTGCAGATGCTGGAGATCAAAGTTGAAACTTTATTGCTGGAACAGCACAGCAGGTCAGGCAGCATCCAGGGAACAGGAGATTCGACGTTTCAGGCACAGGCCCTTCTTCAGGAATCCTGAAGGGCCTGTGCCCGAAACGTCGAATCTCCTGTTCCCTGGATGCTGCCTGACCTGCTGTGCTGTTCCAGCAATAAAGTTTCAACCTTAACAACCTAGACAACAGGGTACGACACAGAGAGGGAGAGAGAAGTTTAACTTAACTTCTTACAAGCAGCTGCAGCCTGTATGAAAAATATTTGATTCACACTTTGAAGCTCCTTTTAAAAACTTCTCAAGTCAACTTTTTAATGAAACTGTGGCTGAATCTGCAATCAATAAAACTGTGAAATGATATCACACCATTACGGGGAAATTGGAGCACATCGAGAGGGACACTGAAGGGTATCTTACTACTGATAGTGGAATTATCTTTAACCTTGAGGGGATTTTTGCTGATAACCTTCAATCTCATTCTCAGTTTGAAAACGGTGGGTGGGGGCATGTATCTTTCAAGGAAGAAGAAGAAAATATTGGACATTTGAAATGAAAACAAATAGCAAGTACACAGTTATCACGTTATTCAGCATCCAGGAAGGGAAAATGTAGTGAATATTTCAAGTGTATATTTTTCTTCATTGGGTAAAATTGGGAATTAAGGCTTAAGCTACTTTTCTATCATTCATACAGGGTGCAATCACTGACAAGCACCAATACATGTATCCTGACTGAGATCGATCAACTCAGCAGTCCAATCTTATGATTTTCTTGATTTGAAATACTTTGTATCCAACATTGAGCTTTCATGGTTTTCATTTGAAACAGCAAGATTTTGTTTCTAGAGATAAATTCCGTCCAGTGTAACCGAGTAATTTTTAAGAACCTCTGTTGAAGGGAGAGTTAATTATTTATCTTCATTTTCCTAAGTATTTGTTTCGAGGTTTAAAAACCAACATATTAAAGTGAAGAATTTTAGCATGTGCAATCCTCCGTGAATATCTCCAGAGGCTAATTTTTTTCGACCTTTGGCAATGGCTATTGTGAAGCTATTGCAAAATTTGTCTCTTCATTTGACTTGCTTAATATTTTTAACTTCTCTATATGACCATTTCTGATACCGTTTTAAAACATTATGTAAAATATTTAGTTGTGAAACAAAGGTGGGATTATTCAGGCAGTGTCTTGCTCAAATATTGATGTCATTGTACAAATATAAAAGCAGAATTCAAATACACGGGCTTGGTAACTTTACAGCCTGGGAGTTAAAATAGATCCTTCATACCAGTTCTTATATAGTACTGCAAGTAGTTTAAATTAAAATACACTGACTCTAATTTGCTGAAATGCAGAATATCATGCCATTGTTGCACAATTTGTGTGTTATAGGTTCATCATATATAGGCAGGAAATTCACTTTGAGAATGCTCTCCTGTTCTAGTGTTCTTACGGCATCAGTCTTTACCTCCAGGTTTTTGGATTTGTTCTGATATCCTTTTATTTTAGTTATAATCTGTGGATTCTTAAAAATCTCTCGAATGTACATGAATTTCTAAAAATGCTTTCAGCCTTATTGATCACTAGCAAAGACAATGTGTTTCCCATTGCTAACTGCCTTTAAACTAAGTGGCTTACTAGACCTTTTCAGAGGCCAGTTAAGTGTCAAACATATTGCCATGGGTCTGGAGCCACATGGAGACTAAACGAGGTAAAGATGGCAGATTTTCTTCTCGAAAACATATTAGAGAATCAAGTAAGGTTTTGCAGTGATAACTATCACAGTCACCATTAGTGAGGCATGTATTATAATCTTTCTTATTTATTTATTCTAGTTAGTTCACAGTCATTTCTGGAGTCAAAGTAACCTTGACCGTATTTTTTTCAATTTGATACACATGGAAGCTTAGTTTATAGCACTTTAAAGTGAAGGAAATCTTTAATAAAATGATCCATTGACATCTTGTATCTGTGACGCACTAAAGAGAAGCTACAATCACTTTGCTGACATAATAGGTGCGAGATAATTGACGATTAATGTTTGTGGATATTAAATAAAACCTGAAAGGTCATCTTCGAAAGATCAAGTGAAGTTTAAAGGCAGATGATTTGATTAAAAACCTTCCTGATGAATGCACAGCATGATAATAATTCTCCATCTTCAGTTCTCTGACCAGAGATCAGATGAGACCCACAATAGCATCTATACACTTCACAAACTCACAACTTCACTATGAGGGCAAAACCTTGCATTACGTAGCTGAAATCTGGTGTTGGATGTAGAAGTCATAGAGATGTACAGCATGGAAACAGACCCTTCGGTCCAACCTGTCCATGCCGACCAGATATCCCAACCCAATCTAGTCCCACCTGCCAGCACCCAGCCCATATCCCTCTAAACCCTTCCCATTCATATACCCATCCAAATGCCTCTTAAACGTTGCAATTGTACCAGCCTCCACCACTTCCTCTGGCAGCTCATTCCATACATGTATAACCCTCTGCGTGAAAAAGTTGCCCCGTAGGTCTCTTTTATATCTTTCCCCTCTCACCCTAAACCTATGCCCTCTAGTTCTGGACTTCCCGACCCCAGGGAAAATACTTTGTCCATTTATCCTATCCATGCCCATCATAATTTTGTAAACCTCTATCAGATCACCCCTCAGCCTCCGACGCTCCAGGGAAAACAGCCCCAGCCTGTTCAGTCTCTCCTTGTAGCTCAGATCCTCCAATCCTGGCAACATCCTTATAAATCTTTTCTGAACCTTTTCAAGTTTCACAACATCTTTCCGACAGGAAGGAGACCAGAATTGCATGCAATATTCCAACAGTGGACTAACCAATGTCCTGTACAGCCGCAATATGACCTCCCAACTCCTGTACTCAATACTCTGACCAATAAAGGAAAGCATACCAAACACGTTCTTCACTATTCTATCTACCTGCGACTCCACTTTCAAGGA